>NC_060198.1:38983454-39174339 GCF_021184085.1 Oncorhynchus gorbuscha | reverse complement strand
TCACTCAAATTATCAATGAACCTACCAGGTACCCCCCCAAAGCCTTATACACGGGCACCCTCATAGATATCATCCTAACCAACTTCCCCTCTAAATACACCTCTGCTGTCTTCAACCAAGATCTCATCGATCACTGCCTCATTGCCTGCATCCGTAATGGGTCTGCGGTCAAACGACCTCCACTCATCACTGTAAAACGCTCCCTGAAACACTTCAGCGAGCAGGCCTTTCTAATCGACCTGGCCGGGGTATCCTGGAAGGATATTGATCTCATCCCGTCAGTAGAGGATGCCTGGATATTTTTTTTAAATGCCTTCCTAACCATCTTAAATAAACATGCCCCATTCAAGAAATTTAGAACCAGGAACAGATATAGCCCTTGGTTCTCCCCAGACCTGACTGCCCTTAACCAACACAAAAACATCCTATGGCGTTCTGCATTAGCATCGAACAGCACCCGTGATATGCAGCTATTCAGGGAAGCTAGAAACCGTTATACACAGGCAGTTAGAAAAGCCAAGGCTAGCTTTTTCAAGCAGAAATTTGCTTCCTACAACACTAACTCAAAAAAGTTCTGGGACACTGTAAAGTCCATGGAGAATAAGAACACCTCCTCCCAGCTGCCCACTGCACTGAAGATAGGAAACACTGTCACCACTGATAAATCCACCATAATTGAGAATTTCAATAAGCATTTTTCTACGGCTGGCCATGCTTTCCACCTGGCTACTCCTACCCCGGTCAACAGCACTGCACCCCCAACAGCAACTCGCCCAAGCCTTCCTTCTGTAGCTCAGTTGGTAGAGCATGGCGCTTGTAACGCCATGGTAGTGGGTTCGATCCCCGGGACCACCCATACGTAGAATGTATGCACACATGACTGTAAGTCGCTTTGGATAAAAGCGTCTGCTAAATGGCATATATATTATTATATATTAAACAAATGGCATATATTATTATTATTATTTCTCCTTCTCCCAAATCCATTCAGCTGATGTTCTGAAAGAGCTGAAAAATCTGGACCCCTACAAATCAGCCGGGCTAGACAATCTGGACCCTTTCTTTCTAAAATTATCTGCCGAAATTGTTGCCACCCCTATTACTAGCCTGTTCAACCTTTCTTTCGTGTCGTCTGAGATTCCCAAAGATTGGAAAGCAGCTGCGGTCATCCCCCTCTTCAAAGGGGGGGGACACTCTTGACCCAAACTGCTACAGACCTATATCTATCCTACCATGCCTTTCTACGGTCTTCGAAAGCCAAGTCAACAAACAGATTACCGACCATTTCGAATCTCACCATACCTTCTCTGCTATGCAATCTGGTTTCAGAGCTGGTCATGGGTGCACCTCAGCCACGCTCAAGGTCCTAAACGATATCTTAACCGCCATCGATAAGAAACATTACTGTGCAGCCGTATTCATTGATCTGGCCAAGGCTTTCGATTCTGTCAACCACCACATCCTCATCGGCAGACTCGACAGCCTTGGTTTCTCAAATGATTGCCTCGCCTGGTTCACCAACTACTTCTCTGATAGAGTTCAGTGTGTCAAATCGGAGGGTCTGCTGTCCGGACCTCTGGCAGTCTCTATGGGGGTGCCACAGGGTTCAATTCTTGGACCGACTCTCTTCTCTGTATACATCAATGAGGTTGCTCTTGCTGCTGGTGAGTCCCTGATCCACCTCTACGCAGACGACACCATTCTGTATACTTCCGGCCCTTCTTTGGACACTGTGTTAACAACCCTCCAGGCAAGCTTCAATGCCATACAACTCTCCTTCCGTGGCCTCCATTTGCTCTTAAATACAAGTAAAACTAAATGCATGCTCTTCAACCGATCGCTACCTGCACCTACCCGCCTGTCCAACATCACTACTCTGGACGGCTCTGACTTAGAATACGTGGACAACTACAAATACTTAGGTGTCTGGTTAGACTGTAAACTCTCCTTCCAGACCCATATCAAACATCTCCAATCCAAAGTTAAATCTAGAATTGGCTTCCTATTTCGCAACAAAGCATCCTTCACTCATGCTGCCAAACCTACCCTTGTAAAACTGACCATCCTACCAATCCTCGACTTTGGCGATGTCATTTACAAAATAGCCTCCAATACCCTACTCAACAAATTGGATGCAGTCTATCACAGTGCAATCCGTTTTGTCACCAAAGCCCCATATACTACCCACCATTGCGACCTGTACGCTCTCTTTGGCTGGCCCTCGCTTCATACTCGTCGCCAGACCCACTGGCTCCATGTCATCTACAAGACCCTGCTAGGTAAAGTCCCACCTTATCTCAGCTCGCTGGTCACCATAGCATCTCCCACCTGTAGCACACGCTCCAGCAGGTATATCTCTCTAGTCACCCCCAAAACCAATTCTTTCTTTGGCCACCTCTCCTTCCAGTTCTCTGCTGCCAATGACTGGAACGAACTACAAAAATCTCTGAAACTGGAAACACTTATCTCCCTCACTAGCTTTAAGCACCAACTGTCAGAGCATCTTACAGATTACTGCACCTGTACATAGCCCACCTATAATTTAGCCCAAACAACTACCTCTTTCCCAACTGTATTTAATTAATTTATTTATTTTGCTCCTTTGCACCCCATTATTTTTATTTCTACTTTGCACATTCTTCCATTGCAAAACTACCATTCCAGTGTTTTACTTGCCATATTGTATTTACTTTGCCACCATGGCCTTTTTTGCCTTTACCTCCCTTCTCACCTGATTTGCTCACATTGTATATAGACTTGTTTATACTATATTATTGACTGTATGTTTGTTTTACTCCATGTGTAACTCTGTGTCGTTTTATCTGTCGAACTGCTTTGCTTTATCTTGGCCAGGTCGCAATTGTAAATGAGAGCTTGTTCTCAACTTGCCTACCTGGTTAAATAAAGGTGAAATAAAAAAATAAAAAATAAAGTTGTAGTCAAGAGGACAATATAGATATATCAGGGCTTTACACTACTAGACTGAAAGATTAGTGTTTTATAAATGGGTTTTACCTACCTTTTTCATGGTCAGGTGCAATGTCTTTAAAGTCTCTGCAGTTGAAACCTGGAAGCAGAGAAACATTCATTTAGTTCATGTAGCCTAGTCTTGATATTTTTCTTATCTTCCAAAAATGTTTTACCCTTATTTGTTATTTTCTATAAATGAAATATAAATGTGTTAGTATGCACAGAAGCATCAGCTAAATGGTTATGATCAGGATTTTCACCTTCATGTTGTTTGACCGATTACTCCCCAAGATAAATCGCTTACCACTTTTAAAATCAGACCCTATCTGATAGTGGTGTCTCCAGTCCTCACGTCTCTAGTCCTCACGTCTCTAGTCTTCACGTCTCTAGTCCTCACGTCTCTAGTCTTCACGTCTCTAGTCTTCACGTCTCCAATCCTCATGTCTCCACTCCTTTTTCTATCCCACTGAGCTGTTTGTTCTGTCACACCTCAGGACTGGCTACTGCTGACTCTCACAGCTGCTTGTTCTGTCACACCTCAGGACTGGCTACGGCTGATTCTCACAGCTATTTGTACTGTCACACCTCAGGACTGGCTACTGCTGACTCTCACAGCTGCTTGTTCTGTCACACCTCAGGACTGGCTACGGCTGATTCTCACAGCTATTTGTACTGTCACACCTCAGGACTGGCTACTGCTGACTCTCACAGCTGTTTGTTCTGTCACACCTCAGGACTGGCTACTGCTGACACTCACAGCTGTTTGTTCTGTCACACCTCAGGACTGGCTACTGCTGACTCTCACAGCTGTTTGTTCTGTCACACCTCAGGACTGGCTACTGCTGACTCTCACAGCTGTTTGTTCTGTCACACCTCAGGACTGGCTACGGCTGACTCTCACAGCTGCTTGTTCTGTCACACCTCAGGACTGGCTACTGCTGATTCTCACAGCTGTTTGTTCTGTCACACCTCAGGACTGGCTACTGCTGACTCTTACAGCTGTTTGTTCTGTCACACCTCAGGGCTGGCTACTGCTGACTCTCACAGCTATTTGTACTGTCACACCTCAGGACTGGCTACGGCTGACTCTCACAGCTGCTTGTTCTGTCACACCTCAGGACTGGCTACGGCTGACTCTCACAGCTGCTTGTTCTGTCACACCTCAGGACTGGCTACTGCTGATTCTCACAGCTGTTTGTTCTGTCACACCTCAGGACTGGCTACTGCTGACTCTCACAGCTGCTTGTTCTGTCACACCTCAGGACTGGCTACTGCTGACTCTCACAGCTGTTTGTTCTGTCACACCTCAAGACTGGCTACTGCTGACTCTCACAGCTGCTTGTTCTGTCACACCTCAGGACTGGCTACGGCTGATTCTCACAGCTATTTGTACTGTCACACCTCAGGACTGGCTACTGCTGACTCTCACAGCTGCTTGTTCTGTCACACCTCAGGACTGGCTACTGCTGATTCTCACAGCTGCTTGTTCTGTCACACCTCAAGACTGGCTACGGCTGATTCTCACAGCAATCATAGCAAATCAATGTTGAGTCACAGAGTTTCTGCAAGCATTCCAATTCTTGCACTCAATGATCTCCACACTGTAAAACTCCTACTAAAACTGATGCATCGTTATGTCAGTCCATTTCAGTAAAGTCAACACAAGTAACCTGATACCAAATAGAACATTACTTTTTGCTTATTTTATCAAAGCTCAAAGACTAAAAAAGACAAAACAACATGATGATGTAATTATGCAAGTAAATAGTAGACTGTAAAATCATTTGCATCTTGATCTTATTTTAGTCTGTCCCAATGTACTTCCTCCTTCACTTCCTGTTGTAATGTACCCAAACCACATCAGGTTTAGAGAGCATGGTCACACAGGACCAGCTGCTGAGCGGCCAACATAGTCGCATGTTCTATTTCAACATTTCTGCAAGTTGTACATGAACGCTATTTACCATTCATGTCAGCAGCCTGCTCACAGGAGAAGAAGATGCCGGTGTGGAACTTCCTCATCAGGAACTTCTCTTCTCCCGACTCCCAGATGTACTGCACCAGCCGGCTGTCATTGATGTTACTGCTGTTGAAGCGAATGCAGTACGACTGCCTGGTCGTCACCGGCCCCGTGCAGAAAGGCTTGACCACCTTCCTGGTCCCCTCGCACCAGAAGCTAGTGGTCACTGCTGACAGGGCACACGTAAATGCTACAATGTTGAGGGTGAGCGCCAGGGACCCCCGCCGACTGCACTCTGTCCCCATGCTGGAGGCTGGGCAAAATGAAATGAAAAGGCAACTAATCCAGGCTTTCGATATGTCGCCGCCGTGTTTCGCCTCTCAAATATATCTCAAATCTTCATAATCTTGTGGCATTTGAGGTTCCTTGAGTGATGCTGTATGTACATCTCTCCTGTGGCTCTAAGGATGTGCTGCCTGCTACCTTTATTGAAGGATTTGTTCTCTTCCTTGCTTGCGCTCCCTTATACTCCCATCCTCCAATCACTCTTTTTGTCTCCCACTTGTTTATTTGAACTCTCTCTCTCTCTTTTCTCTTCTGCTTGCTGTGGTCTCTTTTTCTCCCATCTTTCTCCACCCACTCACCAAATGCGTAATTTATTACACAGGACAAATTATATTCTAGACTTCCATTTTATTGTCATATCTAAACCTAGGCGGTTTCTGTGAGCATAGTAATAAAAAAGATTAATTTGGGCTTACTTTAATCTGGAACAAGGCTCTCGCCAATGCCAACATTGGACTGGACATGCTCTGGCATAGTTGGGCATTACTGATGCATGTTTTCACAAACTACAGTGAGTGTACAAAACATTAAGGACACCTGCTCTTTCCATGACATAGACTGACCAGGTGAATCCAGGAGATAACTATGAATCCTGATTGATGTCACTGGTTAAATCCACTTCAATCAGTGTAGATGAAGGGAAGGAGACAGGTTAAATAAGGATTGTAAAGCCTTGAGACAATTGAGACATGGATTGTGCATGTGTGCTGTTATGTTCTGTTAATTACTGATGTCCCCTTTAAGGATGAAGCGCCCTTGGTCATGCGCAGTATTGTTCTATGTTATTCTGGTACTAACCTGTTTGAGTAAATGTGAAGCTCCAGTTCAATTGCTTGTATTCAGAGTCTTTCTTACACATAAATAAGTACTAAGTGTTAAGACACTACATGTGCCACTCAGAGGGTCAATGGGCAAGACAAAATATTGAAGTGCCTTTGAAAGGGGTTTGGTAGTAGATGCCAGGCGCACCGGTTTGACAGTGTCAAGAACTGCAACACTGCTGTTTTTTTTACTCTCATCAGTTTCTCGTGTGTATCAAGAATGGTCCACCACCCAAAGGACATCCAGTTAACCTGACACAACTGTGGGATGCATTGGAGTCAACATGGTCCAGAATCCCTGTTGAACGCTTTCGACACCTTGTGGAGTCCATGCACCGACAAATTGATGCTGTTCTGAGGGCAAAAGGGGGCACAACTCTATATTAGTTTTGTACACTCAGTGTATAATTTCATCATACTGTACCTGCTATCATAAAGGTCAGATCAACTCAAAGTGTGACAGTGACTTTAGGTTGTGAAACACACATTATTGCATGAGGCTGCAGATCAAGCATCAACATGTGTGCATGCAAAGTAAATCTGTTCCTATTTGGTAGCCTGGTGATTGGCTTATGCAGGATGTTACATGCAAATGTAGGCAAACTGCTTTGGGAAATAGGCTTAACAGATGACAGATGTTGGGAGAAAGGATCCTGCATTTTCTTCAACTGATTTGTCTTGTCCATAACTACTCTCCACTAGGCCAATGAATACCAAGAGGGCAGCAAGTGCCACTTCCTTCACTGATCGACAGTTGTGGCCTACCTATTGGAGTTCAGTGCATGGAGCTGACTTGAGTGACACAGAATGGACACAGGGTCACAGGTATCTAAAAATCTCCACTGTGTTGGTGAGGTGCAGTAATTCTTGACATGGAGCTAACATCCAACATCACTGAATGATTGTTTCTATTGAGAGAATTTGACATTGACATGTGTACTCAGATTTCTGAGAGACCAAACGTTTCTGCACAGACTGTAAAAACAAAGGACCCAGAAGGATTGTTAGATCAGGGAATGAGGAATTAATTACTCATGGCAGAAGTTATACGGTACACTGTGGAACTACCATGATAATGCTTAGTAATGATATTACATCTTATGTAATACCAAGCCTTAAACGTACTCTCTTGTGACTTAATGGGGCAGTGTCACTTAATAGATCCAACAGAAAACAGAGATGACAGAGATGACAGAGATGACAGAGATGACTTTGCAGATTCAAGTGGTGGGGAAAACAGGGTAATAAAACGGATGTGTAATCAATCAATATTTGACATAATATTGGACACTTCCTATTGGAAAGTAAGGCAAACCCAGTGAGCTGAGAGTAAACGACTGCAGCACAACGATGTTGTGTCAGAAATTCTGTACATTACCTTTCATGTGCTATGCACCTTAAAAAGGCACAAGTACCAAAACATTACTTTCAAGTGAGTGGAACCAGACCGAGGGTTTGAGACATTTTTCCTTGTATTCTTGTGGTCATCTTTCAATTCTATAGTATGCTGAGAGTTGGGTAATATTTTCCCTAGGAAATATAGTCTACCCTTGATTATGGGGCCATCTTAGTTGATTTACAATATTATGTGCAATGATATGCTCATGACCCAATTACTTTGAATCCATACTGTTTGAGGGGGTTTTGATATATCGTTTTGGAATGTACACTTGCCAAATGTCCAAAGTCCAGTTTCAGAGTAGTGCTGAAACAAATTCACCAACAACTGTCTACTTCCAATTCCTCCTATTCTTATATAACAACCAATAAAAAAATGAACATGATTTCCCCTCTCAACTATACCTGTATTGTTTTTGTTTTTGGCCAGAATCCACAATTTACAGAATCAAAAATGACCAGCAGTAGTGAAACATGCAACCTTAAAACTCAAAGCTTACAAAGGTATTCCAGTAAAAATCAGGATTATCCTCAATCTGAATCCTTTCATGTTTGCCAGGCAAACTGAGCACCATTGATGGATGAGGACACTGACCTTGTTCAACCCCATGTAGATACACACTGCTCTGAACATGTCAGCACGCTCTGCTGTTGTGCAGGCTCCTGGATGTCATGAGAAACATGCATACACTGGGATGTACAGAAGCAAGCAAACATAAAATAAGAATACATTTGGACCCGATATACTTGTGAGAGTTTAGATGCCAATGTAAGAAATGTTGATTTTGGCATCATGATGGTACTGTAGGCTGCTATGTCCTGAGGCTCTACAGGCAACACCGCTCAGTGAGTTGTTATGGATTTGGATGTCCACTTCCTTCTTTTCCTGTAAATAGACAGGAAATGATTATAACTGGAACTCAATTTACACTACTATATCCTGACCATTATAAAGAGATGAACATCAGTAATGACTAAAACATCAATCTACTTTCCCACCAACACATTTTTTACAGTGGTATTTCTTAATGCTGCTTACATATATTTGAGATACTGTGATTGGGTTAACTTGCCATCTGATTATGCAAGATACATTCCAGATTGATGGCATAGGAGTGCTTTGAGTGCTTAATCCATTAAATGTTCAGTACATAAATATGAGTTAGGAATCCATCTGGCTGAACATTGTGCTCAGCAGTTATGATTTGCACAACTATGTTTGTGTCCCCTGTGTACCACTGCCACCACGTCAGACATAAGCTGGTTACACTAGCTTCATTCCCTCTATGACGTCAGTTAGTTTGACTAGGTAACACATTAGATCAAGACCTAAGCTGATATGAGCTCTGCTGGGGCTGCCAAAACTAAAATGAGATGCAGTTAAATTAATAACACATTCACACACACCATCCCACCAAAATACCCTGAAAGTTATTTAGCTACGGTATGAAGTTATAAAGATATACGGTATAAAGTTATAAAGATATACGGTATGAAGTTATAAAGATATACGGTATGAAGTTATAAAGATATACGGTATGAAGTTATAAAGATATACGGTATGAAGTTATAGAGATATACGGTATGAAGTTATAAAGATATACGGTATAAAGTTATTTAGGTACGGTATGAAGTTATAAAGATATACGGTATAAAGTTATTTAGCTACGGTATGAAGTTATAAAGATATACGGTATGAAGTTATAAAGATATACGGTATGAAGTTATAAAGATATACGGTATGAAGTTATAAAGATATACGGTATGAAGTTATAAAGATATACGGTATGAAGTTATAAAGATATACGGTATGAAGTTATAAAGATATACGGTATGAAGTTATAAAGATATACGGTATAAAGTTATAAAGATATACGGTATGAAGTTATAAAGATATACGGTATGAAGTTATAAAGATATACGGTATGAAGTTATAAAGATATACGGTATGAAGTTATAAAGATATACGGTATAAAGTTATTTAGGTACGGTATGAAGTTATAAAGATATACGGTATAAAGTTATAAAGATATACGGTATAAAGTTATAAAGATATACGGTATGAAGTTATAAAGATATACGGTATGAAGTTATAAAGATATACGGTATAAAGTTATAAAGATATACGGTATAAAGTTATAAAGATATACGGTATAAAGTTATAAAGATATACGGTATGAAGTTATAAAGATTATAAAGATATACGGTATAAAGTTATAAAGATATACGGTATAAAGTTATTTAGCTACGGTATGAAGTTATAAAGATATACGGTATAAAGTTATAAAGATATACGGTATGAAGTTATAAAGATATACGGTATAAAGTTATAAAGATATACGGTATAAAGTTATTTAGCTACGGTATGAAGTTATAAAGATATACGGTATAAAGTTATAAAGATATACGGTATGAAGTTATAAAGATATACGGTATAAAGTTATAAAGATATACGGTATAAAGTTATAAAGATATACGGTATGAAGTTATAAAGATATACGGTATAAAGTTATAAAGATATACGGTATAAAGTTATTTAGCTACGGTATGAAGTTATAAAGATATACGGTATAAAGTTATAAAGATATACGGTATGAAGTTATAAAGATATACGGTATAAAGTTATAAAGATATACGGTATAAAGTTATTTAGCTACGGTATGAAGTTATAAAGATATACGGTATAAAGTTATAAAGATATACGGTATGAAGTTATAAAGATATACGGTATAAAGTTATAAAGATATACGGTATGAAGTTATAAAGATATACGGTATAAAGTTATAAAGATATACGGTATAAAGTTATTTAGCTACGGTATGAAGTTATAAAGATATACGGTATGAAGTTATAAAGATATACGGTATAAAGTTATAAAGATATACGGTATAAAGTTATAAAGATATACGGTATAAAGTTATAAAGATATACGGTATGAAGTTATAAAGATATACGGTATAAAGTTATAAAGATATACGGTATGAAGTTATAAAGATATACGGTATAAAGTTATAAAGATATACGGTATAAAGTTATTTAGCTACGGTATGAAGTTATAAAGATATACGGTATGAAGTTATAAAGATATACGGTATAAAGTTATTTAGCTACGGTATGAAGTTATAAAGATATACGGTATGAAGTTATAAAGATATACGGTATGAAGTTATAAAGATATACGGTATGAAGTTATAAAGATATACGGTATGAAGTTATAAAGATATACGGTATGAAGTTATAAAGATATACGGTATGAAGTTATAAAGATATACGGTATAAAGTTATAAAGATATACGGTATAAAGTTATAAAGATATACGGTATGAAGTTATAAAGATATACGGTATGAAGTTATAAAGATATACGGTATGAAGTTATAAAGATATACGGTATGAAGTTATAAAGATATACGGTATAAAGTTATAAAGATATACGGTATGAAGTTATAAAGATATACGGTATAAAGTTATAAAGATATACGGTATGAAGTTATAAAGATATACGGTATAAAGTTATAAAGATATACGGTATGAAGTTATAAAGATATACGGTATGAAGTTATAAAGATATACGGTATGAAGTTATAAAGATATACGGTATGAAGTTATAAAGATATACGGTATAAAGTTATTTAGCTACGGTATGAAGTTATAAAGATATACGGTATAAAGTTATTTAGGTACAGTATGAAGTTATAAAGATATACGGTATGAAGGTATGACGGTATAAAGTTATAAAGTTATAAAGATATACGGTATGAAGTTATAAAGATATACGGTATGAAGTTATAAAGATATACGGTATGAAGTTATAAAGATATACGGTATGAAGTTATAAAGATATATGGTATGAAGTTATAAAGATATACGGTATGAAGTTATAAAGATATACGGTATAAAGTTATAAAGATATACGGTATGAAGTTATAAAGATATACGGTATGAAGTTATAAAGATATACGGTATAAAGTTATTTAAGTACGGTATGAAGTTATAAAGATATACGGTATGAAGTTATAAAGATATATGGTATAAAGTTATTTAGATATTGCTACGGTATGAAGTTATAAAGATATACGGTATGAAGTTATAAAGATATACGGTATAAAGTTATAAAGATTTAGGTTATAAAGATATACGGTTATAAAGAAGTTATAAAGATATACGGTATGAAGTTATAAAGATATACGGTATAAAGTTATAAAGATATACGGTATGAAGTTATAAAGATATACGGTATGAAGTTATAAAGATATACGGTATGAAGTTATAAAGATATACGGTATAAAGTTATTTAGGTACGGTATGAAGTTATAAAGATATACGGTATGAAGTTATAAAGATATACGGTATGAAGTTATAAAGATATACGGTATGAAGTTATAAAGATATACGGTATGAAGTTATAAAGATATACGGTATGAAGTTATAAAGATATACGGTATAAAGTTATTTACGGTATAAAGTATGAAGTTATAAAGATATACGGTATGAAGTTATAAAGATATACGGTATAAAGTTATTTAGATATACAGTATGAAGTTATAAAGATATACGGTATGAAGTTATAAAGATATACGGTATAGTTATAAAGATAAGTTATAAAGATATACGGTATAAAGTTATAAAGATATACGGTATGAAGTTATAAAGATATACGGTATGAAGTTATAAAGATATACGGTATGAAGTTATAAAGATATACGGTATGAAGTTATAAAGATATACGGTATGTTATAAAGATTATAAAGATATACGGTATGAAGTTATAAAGATATACGGTATGAAGTTATAAAGATATACGGTATGAAGTTATAAAGATATACGGTATGAAGTTATAAAGATATACGGTATGAAGTTATTTAGCTACGGTATGAAGTTATAAAGATATACGGTATGAAGTTATAAAGATATACGGTATGAAGTTATAAAGATATACGGTATGAAGTTATAAAGATATACGGTATGAAGTTATAAAGATATACGGTATGAAGTTATAAAGATATATAAAGTTATTTATACGGTATAAAGAAGTTATAAAGATATACGGTATGAAGTTATAAAGATATACGGTATAAAGTTATTTAGTATGAAGTTATAAAGATTATAAAGTTATATACGGTATGAAGTTATAAAGATATACGGTATGAAGTTATAAAGATATACGGTATAAAGTTATAAAGATATACGGTATGAAGTTATAAAGATATACGGTATAAAGTTATAAAGATATACGGTATGAAGTTATAAAGATATACGGTATGAAGTTATAAAGATATACGGTATGAAGTTATAAAGATATACGGTATGAAGTTATTTAAGTTATTTAAAGATATACGGTATGAAGTTATAAAGATATACGGTATGAAGTTATAAAGATATACGGTATGAAGTTATAAAGATATACGGTATGAAGTTATAAAGATACGGTATGAAGTTATAAAGATATACGGTATAAAGTTATTTAGCTACGGTATGAAGTTATAAAGATATACGGTATGAAGTTATAAAGATATACGGTATGAAGTTATAAAGATATATATGAAGTTATAAAGATATACGGTATAAAGTTATAGCTACGGTATGAAGTTATAAAGATATACGGTTAGTTATAAAGATATACGGTATGAAGTTATAAAGATATACGGTATGAAGTTATAAAGATATACGGTATGAAGTTATAAAGATATACGGTAGAAGTTATAAAGATATACGGTATGAAGTTATAAAGATATACGGTATGAAGTTATAAAGATATACGGTATGAAGTTATAAAGATATACGTTATAAAGTACGGTATGAAGTTATAAAGATATACGGTATGAAGTTATAAAGATATACGGTATGAAGTTATAAAGATATACGGTATGAAGTTATAAAGATATACGGTATGAAGTTATAAAGATATACGGTATGAAGTTATAAAGATATACGGTATGAAGTTATAAAGATATACGGTATGAAGTTATAAAGATATACGGTATGAAGTTATAAAGATATACGGTATGAAGTTATAAAGATATACGGTATGAAGTTATAAAGATATACGGTATGAAGTTATAAAGATATACGGTATAAAGTTATATACGGTATGAAGTTATAAAGATATACGGTATGAAGTTATAAAGATATACGGTATGAAGTTATAAAGATATACGGTATAAAGTTATTTAGATATACGGTATGAAGTTATAAAGATATACGGTATGAAGTTATAAAGATATACGGTATGAAGTTATAAAGATATACGGTATGTTATAAAGATATTATAAAGATATACGGTATGAAGTTATAAAGATATACGGTATGAAGTTATAAAGATATACGGTATATATAAAGATATACGGTATGAAGTTATAAAGATATACGGTATGAAGTTATAAAGATATACGGTATGAAGTTATTTAGCTACGGTATGAAGTTATAAAGATATACGGTATGAAGTTATAAAGATATACGGTATGAAGTTATACGGTAGATATACGGTATACGGTATGAAGTTATAAAGATATACGGTATATTTACGTATGTATAAAGATAAGTTATAAAGATATACGGTATAAAGTTATTTAGATATACGGTATGAAGTTATAAAGATATACGGTATAAAGTTATTTAAAGCTACGGTATGAAGTTATAAAGATATACGGTATGATGAAGTTATAAAGATATACGGTATAAAGTTATTTAGCTACGGTATGAAGTTATGAATATTATAAAGATATACGGTATGAAGTTATAAAGATATACGGTATGAAGTTATAAAGATATACGGTATGAAGTTATAAAGATATACGGTATGAAGTTATAAAGATATACGGTATAAAGTTATAAAGATATACGGTATGAAGTTATAAAGATATACGGTATGAAGTTATAAAGATATACGGTATGAAGTTATAAAGATATACGGTATGAAGTTATAAAGATATACGGTATAAAGTTATTTAGCTACGGTATGAAGTTATAAAGATATACGGTATAAAGTTATAAAGATATACGGTATGAAGTTATAAAGATATACGGTATGAAGTTATAAAGATATACGGTATGAAGTTAT
Source organism: Oncorhynchus gorbuscha (assembly GCF_021184085.1). Taxonomy (NCBI): domain Eukaryota; kingdom Metazoa; phylum Chordata; class Actinopteri; order Salmoniformes; family Salmonidae; genus Oncorhynchus; species Oncorhynchus gorbuscha. The sequence continues at coordinate 39,159,787 of NC_060198.1, read as the reverse complement.
AAAGATATACGGTATGAAGTTATAAAGATATACGGTATGAAGTTATAAAGATATACGGTATAAAGTTATTTAGATATACGGTATGAAGTTATAAAGATATACGGTATGAAGTTATAAAGATATACGGTATGAAGTTATAAAGATATACGGTATGAAGTTATAAAGATATACGGTATAAAGTTATTAAAGATATACGGTATGAAGTTATAAAGATATACGGTATGAAGTTATAAAGATATACGGTATAAAGTTATTTAGCTACGGTATGAAGTTATAAAGATATACGGTATGAAGTTATAAAGATATACGGTATAAAGTTATTTAGGTACAGTATGAAGTTATAAAGATATACGGTATAAAGTTATAAAGATATACGGTATAAAGTTATTTAGGTACAGTATGAAGTTATAAAGATATACGGTATGAAGTTATAAAGATATACGGTATAAAGTTATTTAGGTACAGTATGAAGTTATAAAGATATACGGTATGAAGTTATAAAGATATACGGTATAAAGTTATTTAGATATACGGTATGAAGTTATAAAGATATACGGTATGAAGTTATAAAGATATACGGTATAAAGTTATTTAGGTACAGTATGAAGTTATAAAGATATACGGTATGAAGTTATAAAGATATACGGTATGAAGTTATAAAGATATACGGTATGAAGTTATAAAGATATACGGTATAAAGTTATTTAGGTACAGTATGAAGTTATAAAGATATACGGTATAAAGTTATTTAGGTACGGTATGAAGTTATAAAGATATACGGTATAAAGTTATTTAGCTACGGTATGAAGTTATAAAGATATACGGTATAAAGTTATTTAGCTACGGTATGAAGTTATAAAGATATACGGTATGAAGTTATAAAGATATACGGTATGAAGTTATAAAGATATACGGTATGAAGTTATAAAGATATACGGTATAAAGTTATTTAGGTACGGTATGAAGTTATAAAGATATACGGTATAAAGTTATTTAGCTACGGTATGAAGTTATAAAGATATACGGTATAAAGTTATTTAGATATACGGTATGAAGTTATAAAGATATACGGTATAAAGTTATAAAGATATACGGTATGAAGTTATAAAGATATACGGTATGAAGTTATAAAGATATACGGTATGAAGTTATAAAGATATACGGTATAAAGTTATTTAGATATACGGTATGAAGTTATAAAGATATACGGTATAAAGTTATAAAGATATACGGTATGAAGTTATAAAGATATACGGTATAAAGTTATAAAGATATACGGTATAAAGTTATAAAGATATACGGTATGAAGTTAAGTTATAAAGTTATATACGGTATAAAGTTATAAAGATATACGGTATGAAGTTATAAAGATATACGGTATAAAGTTATAAAGATATACGGTATGAAGTTATAAAGATATACGGTATAAAGTTATAAAGATATACGGTATAAAGTTATAGCTACGGTATGAAGTTATAAAGATATACGGTATGAAGTTATAAAGATATACGGTATAAAGTTATAAAGATATACGGTATAAAGTTATAAAGATATACGGTATAAAGTTATAAAGATATACGGTATGAAGTTATAAAGATATACGGTATAAAGTTATAAAGATATACGGTATGAAGTTATAAAGATATACGGTATAAAGTTATAAAGATATACGGTATAAAGTTATTTAGATATACGGTATAAAGTTATAAAGATATACGGTATGAAGTTATAAAGATATACGGTATAAAGTTATTTAGCTACGGTATGAAGTTATAAAGATATACGGTATAAAGTTATAAAGATATACGGTATGAAGTTATAAAGATATACGGTATGAAGTTATAAAGATATACGGTATAAGTTATAAAGATATACGGTATGAAGTTATAAAGATATACGGTATGAAGTTATAAAGATATACGGTATAAAGTTATAAAGATATACGGTATAAAGTTATAAAGATATACGGTATGAAGTTATAAAGATATACGGTATGAAGTTATAAAGATATACGGTATGAAGTTATAAAGATATACGGTATAAAGTTATAAAGATATACGGTATAAAGTTATAAAGATATACGGTATGAAGTTATAAAGATATACGGTATAAAGTTATAAAGATATACGGTATGAAGTTATAAAGATATACGGTATAAAGTTATAAAGATATACGGTATGAAGTTATAAAGATATACGGTATGAAGTTATAAAGATATACGGTATGAAGTTATAAAGATATACGGTATGAAGTTATAAAGATATACGGTATAAAGTTATTTAGCTACGGTATGAAGTTATAAAGATATACGGTATAAAGTTATTTAGGTACAGTATGAAGTTATAAAGATATACGGTATGAAGTTATAAAGATATACAGTATGAAGTTATAAAGATATACGGTATGAAGTTATAAAGATATACGGTATGAAGTTATAAAGATATACGGTATGAAGTTATAAAGATATATGGTATGAAGTTATAAAGATATACGGTATGAAGTTATAAAGATATATGGTATAAAGTTATTTAGGTACGGTATGAAGTTATAAAGATATACGGTATGAAGTTATAAAGATATACGGTATAAAGTTATTTAGGTACAGTATGAAGTTATAAAGATATACGGTATGAAGTTATAAAGATATATGGTATAAAGTTATTTAGGTACGGTATGAAGTTATAAAGATATACGGTATGAAGTTATAAAGATATACGGTATAAAGTTATTTAGGTACGGTATGAAGTTATAAAGATATACGGTATGAAGTTATAAAGATATACGGTATGAAGTTATAAAGATATACGGTATGAAGTTATAAAGATATACGGTATGAAGTTATAAAGATATACGGTATGAAGTTATAAAGATATACGGTATGAAGTTATAAAGATATACGGTATGAAGTTATTTAGCTACGGTATGAAGTTATAAAGATATACGGTATGAAGTTATAAAGATATACGGTATGAAGTTATAAAGATATACGGTATGAAGTTATAAAGATATACGGTATGAAGTTATAAAGATATACGGTATGAAGTTATAAAGATATACGGTATAAAGTTATTTATTTAGTTATAAAGATATACGGTATGAAGTTATAAAGATATACGGTATGAAGTTATAAAGATATACGGTATAAAGTTATTTAGGTAGTAAAGTTATAAAGATATACGGTATGAAGTTATAAAGATATACGGTATGAAGTTATAAAGATATACGGTATAAAGTTATTTAAAGATATACGGTATGAAGTTATAAAGATATACGGTATGAAGTTATAAAGATATACGGTATAAAGTTATAAAGTTATATAACGGTATGAAGTTATAAAGATATACGGTATGAAGTTATAAAGATATACGGTATGAAGTTATAAAGATATACGGTATGAAGTTATAAAGATATACGGTAAAGTTATTTAGCTACGGTATGAAGTTATAAAGATATACGGTATAAAGTTATAAAGATATACGGTATGAAGTTATAAAGATATACGGTATGAAGTTATAAAGATATACGGTATGAAGTTATAAAGATATATGGTATAAAGTTATTTAGCTACGGTATGAAGTTATAAAGATATACGGTATGAAGTTATAAAGATATACGGTATGAAGTTATAAAGATATACGGTATGAAGTTATAAAGATATACGGTATGAAGTTATAAAGATATACGGTATGAAGTTATAAAGATATACGGTATAAAGTTATTTAGCTACGGTATGAAGTTATAAAGATATACGGTATGAAGTTATAAAGATATACGGTATGAAGTTATAAAGATATACGGTATGAAGTTATTTAGCTACGGTATGAAGTTATAAAGATATACGGTATGAAGTTATAAAGATATACGGTATGAAGTTATAAAGATATACGGTATGAAGTTATAAAGATATACGGTATGAAGTTATAAAGATATACGGTATGAAGTTATAAAGATATACGGTATGAAGTTATAAAGATATACGGTTATGATACGGTTATAAAGATATACGGTATAAAGTTATAAAGATTATAAAGATATACGGTAGAAGTTATTTAGCTACGGTATGAAGTTATAAAGATATACGGTATGAAGTTATAAAGATATACGGTATGAAGTTATAAAGATATACGGTATGAAGTTATAAAGATATACGGTATGAAGTTATAAAGATATACGGTATGAAGTTATAAAGATATACGGTATAAAGTTATTTAGCTACGGTATGAAGTTATAAAGATATACGGTATGAAGTTATAAAGATATACGGTATGAAGTTATAAAGATATACGGTATGAAGTTATAAAGATATACGGTATGAAGTTATAAAGATATACGGTATGAAGTTATAAAGATATACGGTATAAAGTTATTTAGGTACAGTATGAAGTTATAAAGATATACGGTATGAAGTTATAAAGATATACGGTATGAAGTTATAAAGATATACGGTATGAAGTTATAAAGATATACGGTATGAAGTTATAAAGATATACGGTATGAAGTTATAAAGATATACGGTATGAAGTTATAAAGATATACGGTATGAAGTTATAAAGATATACGGTATGAAGTTATAAAGATATACGGTATGAAGTTATAAAGATATACGGTATGAAGTTATAAAGATATACGGTATAAAGTTATTTAGCTACGGTATGAAGTTATAAAGATATACGGTATGAAGTTATAAAGATATACGGTATAAAGTTATTTAGCTACGTTATGAAGTTATAAAGATATACGGTATGAAGTTATAAAGATATACGGTATGAAGTTATTTAGCTACGGTATGAAGTTATAAAGATATACGGTATGAAGTTATAAAGATATACGGTATGAAGTTATTTAGCTACGGTATGAAGTTATAAAGATATACGGTATAAAGTTATTTAGCTACGGTATGAAGTTATAAAGATATACGGTATGAAGTTATAAAGATATACGGTATGAAGTTATTTAGCTACGGTATGAAGTTATAAAGATATACGGTATGAAGTTATAAAGATATACGGTATGAAGTTATAAAGATATACGGTATGAAGTTATAAAGATATACGGTATGAAGTTATAAAGATATACGGTATAAAGTTATTTAGCTACGGTATGAAGTTATAAAGATATACGGTATGAAGTTATAAAGATATACGGTATGAAGTTATAAAGATATACGGTATGAAGTTATAAAGATATACGGTATAAAGTTATTTAGCTACGGTATGAAGTTATAAAGATATACGGTATGAAGTTATAAAGATATACGGTATGAAGTTATAAAGATATACGGTATGAAGTTATAAAGATATACGGTATAAAGTTATTTAGCTACGGTATGAAGTTATAAAGATATACGGTATGAAGTTATAAAGATATACGGTATAAAGTTATTTAGCTACGGTATGAAGTTATAAAGATATACGGTATGAAGTTATAAAGATATACGGTATGAAGTTATAAAGATATACGGTATGAAGTTATAAAGATATACGGTATAAAGTTATTTAGGTACGGTATGAAGTTATAAAGATATACGGTATGAAGTTATAAAGATATACGGTATAAAGTTATTTAGGTACAGTATGAAGTTATAAAGATATACGGTATGAAGTTATAAAGATATACGGTATAAAGTTATAGATACAGTATGAAGTTATAAAGATATACGGTATAAAGTTATAAAGATATACGGTATAAAGTTATTTAGGTACAGTATGAAGTTATAAAGATATACGGTATGAAGTTATAAAGATATATGGTATAAAGTTATTTAGGTACGGTATGAAGTTATAAAGATATACGGTATGAAGTTATAAAGATATACGGTATAAAGTTATTTAGGTACAGTATGAAGTTATAAAGATATACGGTATGAAGTTATAAAGATATACGGTATAAAGTTATTTAGGTACAGTATGAAGTTATAAAGATATACGGTATGAAGTTATAAAGATATACGGTATGAAGTTATAAAGATATACGGTATGAAGTTATAAAGATATACGGTATAAAGTTATTTAGGTACAGTATGAAGTTATAAAGATATACGGTATAAAGTTATTTAGGTACGGTATGAAGTTATAAAGATATACGGTATAAAGTTATTTAGCTACGGTATGAAGTTATAAAGATATACGGTATAAAGTTATTTAGCTACGGTATGAAGTTATAAAGATATACGGTATGAAGTTATAAAGATATACGGTATGAAGTTATAAAGATATACGGTATGAAGTTATAAAGATATACGGTATAAAGTTATTTAGGTACGGTATGAAGTTATAAAGATATACGGTATAAAGTTATTTAGCTACGGTATGAAGTTATAAAGATATACGGTATAAAGTTATTTAGCTACGGTATGAAGTTATAAAGATATACGGTATAAAGTTATTTAGCTACGGTATGAAGTTATAAAGATATACGGTATGAAGTTATAAAGATATACGGTATGAAGTTATAAAGATATACGGTATGAAGTTATAAAGATATACGGTATAAAGTTATTTAGGTACAGTATGAAGTTATAAAGATATACGGTATAAAGTTATTTAGGTACGGTATGAAGTTATAAAGATATACGGTATAAAGTTATTTAGCTACGGTATGAAGTTATAAAGATATACGGTATAAAGTTATTTAGCTACGGTATGAAGTTATAAAGATATACGGTATGAAGTTATAAAGATATACGGTATGAAGTTATAAAGATATACGGTATGAAGTTATAAAGATATACGGTATAAAGTTATTTAGCTACGGTATGAAGTTATAAAGATATACGGTATGAAGTTATAAAGATATATGGTATGAAGTTATAAAGATATACGGTATAAAGTTATTTAGGTACGGTATGAAGTTATAAAGATATACGGTATAAAGTTATAAAGATATACGGTATAAAGTTATTTAGGTACGGTATGAAGTTATAAAGATATACGGTATGAAGTTATAAAGATATACGGTATAAAGTTATTTAGCTACGGTATGAAGTTATTTAGGTACGGTATGAAGTTATAAAGATATACGGTATAAAGTTATAAAGATATACGGTATAAAGTTATTTAGCTACGGTATGAAGTTATAAAGATATACGGTATGAAGTTATAAAGATATACGGTATGAAGTTATAAAGATATACGGTATGAAGTTATAAAGATATACGGTATGAAGTTATAAAGATATACGGTATAAAGTTATTTAGGTACGGTATGAAGTTATAAAGATATACGGTATGAAGTTATAAAGATATACGGTATAAAGTTATTTAGGTACGGTATGAAGTTATAAAGATATACGGTATGAAGTTATAAAGATATACGGTATGAAGTTATAAAGATATACGGTATAAAGTTATTTAGGTACAGTATGAAGTTATAAAGATATACGGTATGAAGTTATAAAGATATACGGTATGAAGTTATAAAGATATACGGTATGAAGTTATAAAGATATACGGTATGAAGTTATAAAGATATACGGTATGAAGTTATAAAGATATACGGTATGAAGTTATAAAGATATACGGTATGAAGTTATAAAGATATACGGTATGAAGTTATAAAGATATACGGTATGAAGTTATAAAGATATACGGTATGAAGTTATAAAGATATACGGTATAAAGTTATTTAGGTACAGTATGAAGTTATAAAGATATACGGTATAAAGTTATAAAGATATACGGTATAAAGTTATTTAGGTACAGTATGAAGTTATAAAGATATACGGTATGAAGTTATAAAGATATACGGTATAAAGTTATTTAGGTACAGTATGAAGTTATAAAGATATACGGTATGAAGTTATAAAGATATACGGTATAAAGTTATTTAGGTACAGTATGAAGTTATAAAGATATACGGTATGAAGTTATAAAGATATACGGTATGAAGTTATAAAGATATACGGTATAAAGTTATTTAGGTACAGTATGAAGTTATAAAGATATACGGTATGAAGTTATAAAGATATACGGTATAAAGTTATTTAGGTACAGTATGAAGTTATAAAGATATACGGTATGAAGTTATAAAGATATACGGTATGAAGTTATAAAGATATACGGTATGAAGTTATAAAGATATACGGTATGAAGTTATAAAGATATACGGTATAAAGTTATTTAGGTACGGTATGAAGTTATAAAGATATACGGTATAAAGTTATTTAGATATACGGTATGAAGTTATAAAGATATACGGTATGAAGTTATAAAGATATACGGTATGAAGTTATAAAGATATACGGTATGAAGTTATAAAGATATACGGTATAAAGTTATTTAGTACGGTATGAAGTTATAAAGATATACGGTATAAAGTTATTTAGGTATGAAGTTATAAAGTATGAAGTTATAAAGATATACGGTATAAAGTTATAAAGATATACGGTATGAAGTTATAAAGATATACGGTATAAAGTTATTTAGCTACGGTATGAAGTTATAAAGATATACGGTATGAAGTTATAAAGATATACGGTATGAAGTTATAAAGATATACGGTATGAAGTTATAAAGATATACGGTATAAAAAGTTATTATAAAGATATACGGTATGAAGTTATAAAGATATGGTATGAAGTTATAAAGTTATAAAGATATACGGTATAAAGTTATAAAGATATACGGTATAAAGTTATAAAGATATACGGTATAAAGTTATTTAGGTACGGTATGAAGTTATAAAGATATACGGTATGAAGTTATAAAGATATACGGTATAAAGTTATTTAGCTACGGTATGAAGTTATTTAGGTACGGTATGAAGTTATAAAGATATACGGTATAAAGTTATAAAGATATACGGTATAAAGTTATTTAGCTACGGTATGAAGTTATAAAGATATACGGTATGAAGTTATAAAGATATACGGTATGAAGTTATAAAGATATACGGTATGAAGTTATAAAGATATACGGTATGAAGTTATAAAGATATACGGTATAAAGTTATTTAGGTACGGTATGAAGTTATAAAGATATACGGTATGAAGTTATAAAGATATACGGTATAAAGTTATTTAGGTACGGTATGAAGTTATAAAGATATATGGTATGAAGTTATAAAGATATACGGTATGAAGTTATAAAGATATACGGTATAAAGTTATTTAGGTACAGTATGAAGTTATAAAGATATACGGTATGAAGTTATAAAGATATACAGTATGAAGTTATAAAGATATACGGTATGAAGTTATAAAGATATACGGTATGAAGTTATAAAGATATACGGTATGAAGTTATAAAGATATACGGTATGAAGTTATAAAGATATACGGTATGAAGTTATAAAGATATACGGTATGAAGTTATAAAGATATACGGTATGAAGTTATAAAGATATACGGTATGAAGTTATAAAGATATACGGTATAAAGTTATTTAGGTACAGTATGAAGTTATAAAGATATACGGTATAAAGTTATAAAGATATACGGTATAAAGTTATTTAGGTACAGTATGAAGTTATAAAGATATACGGTATGAAGTTATAAAGATATACGGTATAAAGTTATTTAGGTACAGTATGAAGTTATAAAGATATACGGTATGAAGTTATAAAGATATACGGTATAAAGTTATTTAGGTACAGTATGAAGTTATAAAGATATACGGTATGAAGTTATAAAGATATACGGTATGAAGTTATAAAGATATACGGTATAAAGTTATTTAGGTACAGTATGAAGTTATAAAGATATACGGTATGAAGTTATAAAGATATACGGTATAAAGTTATTTAGGTACAGTATGAAGTTATAAAGATATACGGTATGAAGTTATAAAGATATACGGTATGAAGTTATAAAGATATACGGTATAAAGTTATTTAGGTACAGTATGAAGTTATAAAGATATACGGTATAAAGTTATTTAGGTACGGTATGAAGTTATAAAGATATACGGTATAAAGTTATTTAGCTACGGTATGAAGTTATAAAGATATACGGTATAAAGTTATTTAGCTACGGTATGAAGTTATAAAGATATACGGTATGAAGTTATAAAGATATACGGTATGAAGTTATAAAGATATACGGTATGAAGTTATAAAGATATACGGTATAAAGTTATTTAGGTACGGTATGAAGTTATAAAGATATACGGTATAAAGTTATTTAGCTACGGTATGAAGTTATAAAGATTATAAAGATATACGGTATAAAGTTATTTAGCTACGGTATGAAGTTATAAAGATATACGGTATAAAGTTATAAAGATATACGGTATGAAGTTATAAAGATATACGGTATGAAGTTATAAAGATATACGTACAGTATGAAGTTATAAAGATATACGGTATAAAGTTATTTAGGTATGAAGTTATAAAGATATACGGTATAAAGTTATTTAGGTACAGTATGAAGTTATAAAGATATACGGTATAAAGTTATTTAGGTACGGTATGAAGTTATAAAGATATACGGTATAAAGTTATTTAGGTACGGTATGAAGTTATAAAGATATACGGTATAAAGTTATAAAGATATACGGTATAAAGTTATTTAGCTACGGTATGAAGTTATTTAGGTACGGTATGAAGTTATAAAGATATACGGTATGAAGTTATAAAGATATATGGTATGAAGTTATAAAGATATACGGTATGAAGTTATAAAGATATACGGTATGAAGTTATAAAGATATACGGTATGAAGTTATAAAGATATACGGTATGAAGTTATAAAGATATACGGTATGAAGTTATAAAGATATACGGTATAAAGTTATAAAGATATACGGTATAAAGTTATTTAGGTACGGTATGAAGTTATAAAGATATACGGTATAAAGTTATTTAGCTACAGTATGAAGTTATAAAGATATACGGTATGAAGTTATAAAGATATACGGTATAAAGTTATTTAGCTACGGTATGAAGTTATAAAGATATACGGTATAAAGTTATTTAGCTACGGTATGAAGTTATAAAGATATACGGTATAAAGTTATTTAGGTACGGTATGAAGTTATAAAGATATACGGTATAAAGTTATTTAGCTACGGTATGAAGTTATAAAGATATACGGTATGAAGTTATAAAGATATACGGTATAAAGTTATTTAGCTACGGTATGAAGTTATAAAGATATATGGTATAAAGTTATTTAGCTACGGTATGAAGTTATAAAGATATACGGTATAAAGTTATAAAGATGCTGACATTAACACCAATATGATTTCCTCCATTGTGTCATAGATGATCAGACGTACAGTACTGTAAACGGGTTGCTTAGACTTCACGCTCTTGTAACAAGAGGGCAACGCAAATACCTTGAGCTGAGCTCAGCACACTGACATCTTAGCCTGGTACCTACACAACATACCACTAACACCATAACACACATAATGCTAATTGTCTCACTATCATTTACAGTTTTTATGCTGTTAATACCATTGCCAGTCATAACAATTGACTTGAAGATGGTATTATAGGCATCCATGTTATTGATCATTCAAATAATAATTCTGAATTTCAAATAAATTATTCCAGAGAACGAGCTTCCACTGCTCCAGAGTCCAATGGCGGTGAGCTTTACACCACTCCAGCCGACGCTTTGCACTGCGCATGGTGATCTTAGGCTTGTGTGCAACTGCTCGGCAATGGAAACCCATTTCATGAAGGTCCCGAAGAACAGTTCTTGTGTTGATGTTGCTTCCAGGGGCAGTTTGGAACTCGGTAGTGAGTGTTGCAACTGAGGAAAGACGTTTTACGTTCTACGCGCTCCAGCACTCGGAGGTCCCATTCTGTGAGCCATTGTTGCTTCTAGACGTTTCCACTTCACAATAACAGCACTTACAGTTGACCGGGGCAGCTCTAGCAGGGCAGACATTTGACAAACTGACTTGTTGGAAAGGTGGCATCCTATGACGGTGCCACATTGAATGTCACAGAGCTCTTCAGTAAGGCCATTCTACTACCAATGTTTGTCTATGGAGATTGCATGGCTCTGTGCTCGATTTTATACACCTGTCAGCAATGGATGTGGATGAAATAGCCCAATCAACAAATTTGAAAGGATGTCTACATACTTTTGAGGATGTAGTGTATAACAAAGTTTCCTTGTTTAAATCACTACATTCTGTAACCAATACTGAAATAAAAATGAAGACTTGCTTTACAACACTACGTAAAAAACATGACATATGGCAATGTTGACATGGTCTGAGCAGGGTCATCTTATATGGGTGTCAATATTGGCAAAGACTCTGTGGAAACATGAATCATTTTCAGGAATTTAATCTAAATTAGCCAACTTTTCTAATTACGCTGAGCATTAGCCAGCTCTAATAGAGGAGTGTATGATGCTGTGACAGAGCTGTCAGAGTAAAGCCATCACTCTCACAGCACAGCACTTACTCAGCTCAATTCCTGAATTCATTGAGGTCCAATTACTAAAACAGCAGATGGCCCAGTAATCTGCCATGAGACTGTTACAATGGAGAGACAATTCATCTCATCTCCCTATGCTAGCTACAGGGACAGCCCTGAGCTGCTTCACAGACACGAATACCCTGCTCTACAGGTGGGCTTAAACTTGCACACCTTTCACCCTGCTCATTCACATATCTTGTTTACCACAAACCAGGTAGCCTAGTGGTTAGGGTGTTGGACAAGTAACCAAAAGGTTGCAAGATTGAATCCCCGAGCAGACAAGATACAAATCTGTTGTTCTGCCCCTGAACAGGCAGTGAACCCATTGATCCTAGGCTATCATTGAAAATAAGAATTTGTTCTTAACTGACTTGCCTAGTTAAATGAAGGTCAAATAAAAATTAAGTCAGTGAACATCACTGTAGTGTCAACTACAACAGGTGAAATAGGACGGTAGTATCAGTATTTTTTTAATGGAAATCATGTAACAACGTTATTTTGGCAACAATGGACATATTACATCCAGAAAGCTCAATCTAATCCTTAGCTAATCTTAAACTGTATCAACCTGTATTATGCAAAGCTTGATGTCATTGTGCCTGTATGATGCACACACTACTACCTCATTGGACCCTAGAAAATATGTCAACCTCGTATGACGTAGTTATCCTCTTTATCTTCAAGACAGCTCGTCTGGTATTTAAGTAGCGATGACCATAATCCTGTTCAGCACATTGTGAAGTGGTCAGGGTGAGAAGGAGAGTCAGACCAAGTCAGGAAGAAGCCAACAGGTGGTTTCCTCCAAGTCAGGTGAGAGAGGTAGTGCACACAAAACAAATAACAATATTATCCCTTCACCATAGTGTTTATTTGCAGCATGGGGAATTCTAAGAGTGGGGCACTGTCCAAGGAACTTCTGGAGGACCTGAAGTCCAATACTAAGTACAACGAGGCCGAGCTGTGTGTCTGGTACCAGTCCTTCCTCAAGGAATGCCCCACAGGCAGGATCACCAAGGAGCAATTTGAGGGCATCTATGCCAGCTTCTTCCCTAATGCAGATCCTACTGAGTACGCAAGGCATGTCTTTAGGAGCTTTGATACCAACGCAGATGGTCAACTGGACTTTAAGGAGTACATTGTGGCCCTGCACCTTACCTCCGGAGGCAAGACCCTGCAGAAGCTAGAGTGGGCCTTCGCCCTCTACGACGTGGATGGAAACGGAACCATCAGCAAAAATGAGATCCAAGAGATTGTTAAGGTACAAAAACAAACCATTTCTCTGCCTCTAGTGTGGTGGTAGTTACTGAACCACAGAACCACTCAGTATACAAAATGGACATAAACAAAGATCTTAGTTACAACCAAAAAGTGCAACAAGATGAATCTAATTAAAAGCAGAACATATATTATTTCATTCATTTGTGAAATGATTAGGTGAATTGTTTAATATTCTACGTATTCAGTCATCCTGTAAAAATATGATGGGAGAACAATCTGCATGTAGTCTGCATTTCAAGAACTGTGCTATGATGATACATGTGCTGAATTCAGTATTTAATCTACATTTGAAAGTGGCATGTTTATGTTTTATTGTTATATTACTTTACAGTCAATATTTAACATGATTCCCGAGGAAGACCAAAAGGACCTGCCTGAAGATGAAAACACACCTGATAAGAGAGCAGACAAAGTCTGGGAATTTTTTGGAAAGAAAGAAGATGGTAATTTTGATTGTGAAGAATTTTCTAAATGTGATAGGATGAGAACTTCTGGCATGAGAGACTTCTTATGGGTTTTGCACAATTAGACACATTAAATAAACAACCATAATAATGTTGATTCAGTAATGTCATTGTTAATGTTTCCTTTCCAGACAAGATTGCAGAGAGGGAATTCATTCAAGGAGTGATGGACAACAAGGACATCCTACGGTTGATTCAGTATGATGAGCCCCAGAAAATCAAGGACAAACTGAAGGAGAAGAAACAATAGCTTTCCGACAAAATCATTCTTTTGAATTCTATAAGACTGTTCAAAGCTTAACTGTTTACAAACCCAACTCTCCTGCCAGACCTGGGCTCTTTGTGCGCTAGACAACATTGGCTTTACACATTGAAGTACCGCACATTGTGGTGGATGACCTGTTTGTCTATGAGCCACCTGGACTTTTCTTCCCACTCAAATAACTGTTCCGTGCTCTAGAATGATGGGTATTCTTTTCTATTTCGTAATGAATGAATGGTTTCCAGGATTCTGTTGCCTGCTGCTGTGTTCACTTGCATTCATTCGTTTAATAAAGAGAAAGCCAACAGGAAAGGACCCACTGGGCACACACTGGTTGAATCAATGTTGTTTCCATGATATTTAAATGAAATTACATCGAACCAACATAGACTTCTGTGCCCAGTGGGGAGCTCCTTGTGAAGGGAATTAGGCTGAAGTTAACAATCCCTGTCTTACTATCAATCCTATTAGTATGTGAAGGTCAGTTTAGAAACATCCTGGCAGAGGTTTGTTATGAAGGTAATGTGTCTTATAATGTGCTTAGCAGGACTGAAACCTCATAAAATGTACAGTATTCAACTGGTAGAACAAAGGAAAAGGAGTATTTTTCCTTGAATATTGTTGACATTTTGTTGATGCTGTCAGAGACTGCTGGAAACTACATAATAAAAAACACTGTGAAAAAGGACATTATTAAGGGGTTCTAAAAAACGTTAAAAAAAATATATATATACTATATACTGGATTTAAGTAGAGAAAATGAGTAAATGTAATATTCAACTTTTGTTGAAAGATTCAAGGCATTCTAAAAAGAGCAATACAGATGTACTTTCACAAATCGTCTGCCTGGTCCTGAGGGAATGAGATTTCTTTCTCGTTTCCATTTTTATTTCCCTTCAATAAGCGTGTATTTAAGTGTGTAGAGTTGTTATTATATTTTGAAACGGTATCATCCTGAATTTGATCATATGTTGGTTTATATTGTTAAAGAGACATACTATAGTATCAAATACAATAACTGTCTTCATTTACAAGAACAATAGTAAACATATAACCAAATGACCATAATTTCAATCTAATAGAATGGCTCAATAGTGTTGATGAGATTGAGGAGCAGCCTCAAACTATGAGAATAGAAAGGTTCAGAACTTTTGTGAAACAGCACAGCACAGTTGAAAAATATATGGCAAGTAGAAATGAAAACTAGAGATAGATGGGAGGGACTAAAGGAAGAGGGATAACTGAGGTATAATGTACTGTGCCTGTCAAATATATTGTATAAGCAGGGAGTATAAGTCTAAGTGTTGTTGTCCATTCATTTACGCCAGTTAGTGGAGGGATGGTGGGGTTAGGGGAGCGGTGGTAGGGTTAGGGGAGGGGTGGTAGGGTTAGGGGAGGGGTGGTACTACTAGGGGAGGGGTGGTAGGGTTAGGGGAGGGGTGGTACTACTAGGGGAGGGGTGGTACGACTAGGGGAGGGGTGGTACTACTAGGGGAGGGGTGGTAGGGTTAGGGGAGGGGTGGTACTACTAGGGGAGGGGTGGTAGGGTTAGGGAAGGGGTGGTTCTACTAGGGGAGGGGTGGTAGGGTTAGGGGAGGGGTGGTACTACTAGGGGAGGGTGGTACTACTAGGGGAGGGGTGGTACTACTAGGGGAGGGGTGGTACTACTAGGGGAGGGGTGGTAGGGTTAGGGGAGGGGTGGTACTACTAGGGAGGGGTGGTAGGGTTAGGGGAGGGGTGGTACTACTAGGGGAGGGGTGGTAGGGTTAGGGGAGGGGTGGTACTACTAGGGGAGGGGTGGTGGGGTTAGGGGAGGGGTGGTACTACTAGGGGAGGGGTGGTGGGGTTAGGGGAGGGGTGGTACTACTAGGGGAGGGGTGGTGGGGTTAGGGGGAAATAGTAAAGAACAAAATATTGGAAATGATGCGAACAATTACATTGATAGAACCCACAATCTGCAATATTAAAGATGATCTAGAGTGAGGAGCTCCATACATTACACACGTCAAATAATGAATTACAGAACATTTAACTCCAATCATATGTCATCTTGGCACTGAACTTGTCCAGGCTGTAAGGTCAGAAACACAGGACTTGTTCTCTCTTTAAAGCCTGATCTGGCTCCCAGTAATGCATGGCCTGGTTTCATGTCAATATTCCCCCACCTGGCCTATCTCCCTGGATCTCCCTGGCCAATCCACAGACAGTCAGAGGGGAGGGGATTGACCTTAAAAGCCAGAGGCAAAAGGCTGAATTTCATCTGCTCATTGGGATGAATCCAATTCATTTAAACATGTCCCAGAACTTGAAGTAAGCCAAACTGTATGTAAGCCAGTATATGATAATGAAACAAAACCCTTTTAAGTATTGTCAAATCGTATTTCCAAGGAAACAATTTATTGTAAACACAGCATTCTACAGTATATTGTCTGGACAAAGGTCACCAATGATTTGACATTTCTTTAAAGATTGAAAGCATTTGAATTGATGTACATGAGAAATGGAAATCAGTTAACAAAAGGTAATTAAATCAACATTAACATTACTATAAAATGACTGGTTAAGTTAAGTACATTAACTTCTAATGTAAGAACTTTACCATAACACATATAACATTGACACATACTGTCAACACATACTATCACATACTGATAACATATACAATAAGTACAACATTTCAATCTGGATTAGTTTGGGATTGAATAATGCAAATCATTTCAGTGGTATTTTCATATTTTCTCACCTAGAAACAATGTGGATAAGGCATGTATATACTGAATAGACGTTGTCTATATACTGAATAGATGTGTTCTCTGTATGCATGTCTTAGAATAGTGAATGTATTATCCACATTAGAATATGAAAGGAGTGATAGTCCGAGGAGATGGTCCATAAACACAGTAAGTCCCTGCTTTGTTACACTTCCAGAATAACTAACGGCAAAATACAGACTGACAGACAGATAGACAGACAAACATGCAGTATTTTATATCACGTTATGTACGCTTTTTAAGGTGGATATGTTGGCTAAAGGCTATGCTATTATCTGTTAATAGCATACTGTATGAAATGTATGGACAAGCACAGGTTCCAGTGCAAGTAACATTGACCACTTTTTCTGATGAGCTTTTGCGAGTCATTAAAATGTGACTTGGAGCGTCCAACTGAACACTCCTGGAAATACAAAGCACTCCTAGAAATACAAAGCACTCCTGGAAATACAAAGCACTCCTGGAAATACAAAGCACTCCTAGAAATACAAAGCACTCCTGGAAATACAAAGCACTCCTGGAAATACAAAGCACTCCTGGAAATACAAAGCACTCCTGGAAATACAAAGCACTCCTGGAAATACAAAGCACTCCTGGAAATACAAAGCACTCCTGGAAATACAAAGCACTCCTAGAAATACAAAGCACTCCTGGAAATACAAAGCACTCCTGGAAATACAAAGCACTCCTAGAAATACAAAGCACTCCTGGAAATACAAAGCACTCCTGGAAATACAAAGCACTCCTAGAAATACAAAGCACTCCTGGAAATACAAAGCACACTCCTGGAAATACAAAGCACTCCTGGAAATACAAAGCACTCCTGGAAATACAAAGCACTCCTGGAAATACAAAGCACTCCTGGAAATACAAAGCACTCCTGGAAATACAAAGCACTCCTGGAAATACAAAGCACTCCTGGAAATACAAAGCACTCCTGGAAATACAAAGCACTCCTGGAAATACAAAGCACTCCTAGAAATACAAAGCACTCCTAGAAATACAAAGCACTCCTAGAAATACAAAGCACTCCTGGAAATACAAAGCACTCCTGGAAATACAAAGCACTCCTGGAAATACAAAGCACTCCTGGAAATACAAAGCACTCCTGGAAATACAAAGCACTCCTAGAAATACAAAGCACTCCTAGAAATACAAAATGGACTGTATTTAGGATAAATGCAAAATAGCAATTCCCAACTCTAAGCAATGGTTGACTCACAAAGTGCCGTGCAAAATGAATGAATGACTTTAGAATCTGTTGACTATTATCTTGGTATAATTCATACAAACAACAAGGTACAAACATTTAGTTGACCGAAAGTGCAAGACCAATTAAACAGTTAACAGCAAAATACATCTAGCTTGTATCTACAAATATACACTGATGCAGAATAGAATATATCAACAACATTCCAGGTACTGTTTATAACCTTGAGGCACTAAAAGGTGTTCATTGTAACATGGATCGTCGTCATCATTGTCTCACCACAGATCCAAAATAGACTCAGGCCTATGTTCCAATCTGCCACACGAGGTGACATGTGACAGACATGCTGTTTCACAATCCTAAACATCTTACCCTATTCAACTTAGAGAGAGGTTGTTGTACATAAATTCATGTTCATGACAAACCTTAATGACTTGATTCACTCTTGTTCATTGAGTGCAGTAACTTGGGGTATATACTTTCTGTAAACACATCCCATATACATTGTACTACAGTGCCAAGACAGCCATCATATTTCACAAATATGCACTTAACCATATACAGTAAATGTAAGATATTTTCCCAAAACATGCATATCTTGACAGGTCAAATGAATGGGCGTAAATCTGAAAATATATCATATTTAATCTAGGATATCACATAATGTTTCATATTCCACTATCTAAAATAAAGTGAAATGTTAATAATTCGTTGTTCAGTTTATATGCCAAAATTCTAAGGTTTTACAATGCATCCAATCTATTCCTCAAATACATAAAAATGTATCCTTCTTAACAGGGTAACAGATAAAAAAACAAAATTATTGTTTAAGCTTGTTTACTGGCATTCATTATACAGAGTAAAACTATCAAACATTGTATTAGTGTAACATGCTGGTATTTGGACTATTTATCTCTTGTTTTTCCATTGTAGGTTCAAAAGCACTGCATTGGGAATGATAACTTTTCTCCAGTTATCACTGAGATAACATTGTGCTATTCTGATGTCATCATAGACAGAATGTACCGGCCTCACCTTATCCTGAACATACATGCACCTGCACCTGTAGCTGTAGTTGGAATGTTCTGTGAGAGGCCTGGGTGGGATTTTGACAGTATGGAGGTGTTGCCTCTGGCTGCTTGAGGTACGTCAGTGTAGTTAACTATATGTCCATGTCCACAGGGCGGAGCTCCCCGGTCTTGTGTTCCTGCACCCACAGCTCTCGGTCTTTGGCTGGGTCCACACTCTGAAGCAGCTGATCCACTGGCTCCACCGTCTGCCAACACACACACACACACACACACACACACACACACACACACACACACACACACACACACACACACACACACACACACACACACACACACACACATCACACATGAAGCCAACACTGACACATCTCATAGACAATGTAAATGCTTAGAGAACTCATAGATGCTCATACAGAACACAATGAGGGGAGAGACAGACACTTCTATCCATAGTGGACAGGGTTAAGCGTACTGTTTCTGGAGACACATCGAGCTGCCTTTTGCTAATACAACTGAAGGCAAAGAAGTGTGCCAGCGGGTATCAGCTGAGCTTGTTATAGTGGCCCTCTAAAGGACAACCTCCTTATTAGGCTGATCAGTAGTGTGTGCCACCTGTAATTGTCCTTCACCATCAACCAAAGTGGCACTACCCTTGGTACAGGACCCTCAACGTCTCGTTAGATCTGCAGGTGTTTGCACCTCCTACATGAGGAGAGCATCTGGGTTCCTTCTCCCTGTTCAAGTATGGCCCAGTGAAACAGTCAGCAGGGGGTGATAACAGCTGGTGAAGGGGTGACAGTGGTATGGTGATCGAGTTTGGAGGCAGTGAAATCATTTTAACTGTTTGGCCAGCATTTTCACAACAAACATGCTTACCAACATGTTGATCTGAGTACATTGCACAAATCCTTTGTATTGGGATACTTGATCTAAAATTGTTAGCTCCTAACAAGGATCTGATTTTTAAAAATCAACATACACCACACTCCAAATGACCTATTTCACTGATGACCATTCTGTTTTACTGTAGCACTATGCTCTCCAAAAGACCTAATTCAAGGATGACCATTCTGTTTTACTGTAGCACTATGCTCTCCAAATGACCTATTTCACTGATGACCATTCTGTTTTACTGTAGTGCTATGCTCTCCAAAAGACCTATTTCACGGATGACCATTCTGTTTTACTGTAGCACTATGCTCTCCAAATGACCTATTTCACTGATGACCATTCTTTTTACTGTAGCACTATGCTCTCCAAAAGACCTATTTCACTGATGACCATTCTGTTTTACTGTAGCACTATGCTCTCCAAAAGACCTATTTCACTGATGACCATTCTGTTTTACTGTAGCACTATGCTCTCCAAAAGACCTATTTCACGGATGACCATTCTGTTTTACTGTAGCACTATGCTCTCCAAATGACCTATTTCACTGATGACCATTCTGTTTTACTGTAGCACTATGCTCTCCAAAAGACCTATTTCACTGGTGACCATTCTGTTTTACTGTAGCACTCTGCTCTCCAAATGATGACCATTCTGTTTTACTGTAGCAAAATGACCTATTTCACTGATGACCATTCTGTTTTACTGTAGCACTCTGCTCTCCAAATGACCTATTTCACTGATGACCATTCTGTTTTACTGTAGCACTATGCTCTCCAACTAGCACTATGCTCTCCAAAGACCTATTTCACTGATGACCATTCTCCAAATGACCTATTTCACTGATGACCATTCTGTTTTATTTCACTGCTCTCCAAATGACCATTTCTGATGACCATTCTGTTTTACTGTAGCACTCTGCTCTCCAAATGACCTATTTCACTGATGACCATTCTGTTTTACTGTAGCACTATGCTCTCCAAAAGACCTATTTCACTGATGACCATTCTGTTTTACTGTAGCACTCTGCTCTCCAAATGACCTATTTCACTGATGACCATTCTGTTTTACTGTAGCACTCTGCTCTCCAAATGACCTATTTCACTGATGACCATTCTGTTTTACTGTAGCACTATGCTCTCCAAATGACCTATTTCACTGATGACCATTCTGTTTTACTGTAGCACTCTGCTCTCCAAATGACCTATTTCACTGATGACCATTCTGTTTTACTGTAGCACTATGCTCTCCAAAAGACCTATTTCACTGATGACCATTCTGTTTTACTGTACCATTCACTCTGCTGCTCCAAATGACCTATTTCACTGATGACCATTCTGTTTTACTGTAGCACTATGCTCTCCAAAAGACCTATTTCACTGATGACCATTCTGTTTTACTGTAGCACTCTGCTCTCCAAATGACCATTCTGTTTTACTGTAGCACTCTGCTCTCCAAATGACCTATTTCACTGATGACCATTCTGTTTTACTGTAGCACTCTGCTCTCCAAATGACCTATTTCACTGATGACCATTCTGTTTTACTGTAGCACTCTGCTCTATTTCACAAATTCTGACCTATTTCACTGATGACCATTCTGTTTTACTGTAGCACTATGCTCTCCAAATGACCTATTTCACTGATGACCATTCTGTTTTACTGTAGCACTCTGCTCTCCAAATGACCTATTTCACTGATGACCATTCTGTTTTACTGTAGCACTATGCTCTCCAAAAGACCTATTTCACTGATGACCATTCTGTTTTACTGTAGCACTCTGCTCTCCAAATGACCTATTTCACTGATGACCATTCTGTTTTACTGTAGCACTCTGCTCTCCAAATGACCTATTTCACTGATGACCATTCTGTTTTACTGTAGCACTATGCTCTCCAAATGACCTATTTCACTGATGACCATTCTGACCATTCTGTTTTACTGTAGCACTCTGCTCTCCAAATGACCTATTTCACTGATGACCATTCTGTTTTACTGTAGCACTCTGCTCTCCAAATGACCTATTTCACTGATGACCATTCTGTTTTACTGTAGCACTCTGCTCTCCAAATGACCTATTTCACTGATGACCATTCTGTTTTACTGTAGCACTCTGCTCTCCAAATGACCTATTTCACTGATGACCATTCTGTTTTACTGATGACCAGCACTATGCTCTATTTCCTGATGACCAAAGACCTCCAAATGATTTCACTGATGACCATTCTGTTTTACTGTAGCACTCTGCTCTCCAAAGGACCTATTTCACTGATGACCATTCTGTTTACTGTAGCACTCTGCTCTCCAAATGACCTATTTCACTGATGACCATTCTGTTTTACTGTAGCACTCTGCTCTCCAAATGACCTATTTCACTGATGACCATTCTGTTTTACTGTAGCACTCTGCTCTCCAAATGACCTATTTCACTGATGACCATTCTGTTTTACTGTAGCACTCTGTTTTACTCTCCAAATGACCTATTTCACTGATGACCATTCTGTTTTTTACTGTAGCACTGTTTTACTGCTCTCCAAATGACCTATTTCACTGATGACCATTCTGTTTTACTGTAGCACTCTGCTCTCCAAATGACCTATTTCACTGATGACCATTCTGTTTTACTGTAGCACTCTGCTCTCCAAATGACCTATTTCACTGATGACCATTCTGTTTTACTGTAGCACTCTGCTCTCCAAATGACCTATTTCACTGATGACCATTCTGTTTTACTGACCTATTTCACTATGCACTGTTTTATGCTCTCCAAATGACCTATTTCACTGATGACCATTCTGTTTTACTGTAGCACTCTGCTCTCCAAATGACCTATTTCACTGATGACCATTCTGTTTTACTGTAGCACTCTGCTCTCCAAATGACCTATTTCACTGATGACCATTCTGTTTTACTGTAGCACTATGCTCTCCAAATGACCTATTTCACTGATGACCATTCTGTTTTACTGTAGCACTCTGCTCTCCAAATGACCTATTTCACTGATGACCATTCTGTTTTACTGTAGCACTCTGCTCTCCAAATGACCTATTTCACTGATGACCATTCTGTTTTACTGTAGCACACTATGACCATTCTGTTTTACTGTAGCAAAAGACCTATTTCACTGATGACCATTCTGTTTTACTGTAGCACTCTGCTCTCCAAAGGACCTATTTCACTGATGACCATTCTGTGTTACTGTAGCACTCTGCTCTCCAAATGACCTATTTCACTGATGACCATTCTGTTTTACTGTAGCAGTCTGCTCTCCAAATGACCTATTTCACTGATGACCATTCTGTTTTACTGTAGCACTCTGCTCTCCAAATGACCTGACCATTCTGTTTTTTCACTGATGACCATTCTGTTTTACTGTAGCACTCTGCTCTCCAAATGACCTATTTCACTGATGACCATTCTGTTTTACTGTAGCACTCTGCTCTCCAAATGACCTATTTCACTGATGACCATTCTGTTTTACTGTAGCACTCTGCTCTCCAAATGACCTATTTCACTGATGACCATTCTGTTTTACTGTAGCACTCTGCTCTCCAAATGACCTATTTCACTGATGACCATTCTGTTTTACTGTAGCACTCTGCTCTCCAAATGACCTATTTCACTGATGACCATTCTGTTTTACTGTAGCACTCTGCTCTCCAAATGACCTATTTCACTGATGACCATTCTGTTTTACTGTAGCACTCTGCTCTCCAAATGACCTATTTCACTGATGACCATTCTGTTTTACTGTAGCACTCTGCTCTCCAAATGACCTATTTCACTGATGACCATTCTGTTTTACTGTAGCACTCTGCTCTCCAAATGACCTATTTCACTGATGACCATTCTGTTTTACTGTAGCACTCTGCTCTCCAAATGACCTATTTCACTGATGACCATTCTGTTTTACTGTAGCACTCTGCTCTCCAAATGACCTATTTCACTGATGACCATTCTGACCATTTTTTACTGTAGCACTCTGCTCTCCAAATGACCTATTTCACTGATGACCATTCTGTTTTACTGTAGCACTATGCTCTCCAAATGACCTATTTCACTGATGACCATTCTGTTTTACTGTAGCACTCTGCTATTTCTCCAAACTGACCTATTTCACTGATGACCATTCTGTTTTACTGTAGCACTCTGCTCTCCAAATGACCTATTTCACTGATGACCATTCTGTTTTACTGTAGCACTCTGCTCTCCAAATGACCTATTTCACTGATGACCATTCTGTTTTTTACTGTAGCACTATGACCATTCTGTTTTCTCCAAATGACCTATTTCACTGATGACCATTCTGTTTTACTGTAGCACTATGCTCTCCAAATGACTATTTCATTTGACCATTCTGTTTTGATGACCTATTTCACATTCTGTTTTACTGTAGCACTATGCTCTCCAAAATGACCTATTTCACTGATGACCATTCTGTTTTACTGTAGCACTATGCTCTCCAAATGACCTATTTCACTGATGACCATTCTGTTTTACTGTAGCACTATGCTCTCCAAATGACCTATTTCACTGATGACCATTCTGTTTTACTGTAGCTGATGACCATTCTGTTTTACTGTACTATGCTCTCCAAAAGACCTATTTCACTGATGACCATTCTGTTTTACTGTAGCACTCTGCTCTCCAAATGACCTATTTCACTGATGACCATTCTGTTTTACTGTAGCACTCTGCTCTCCAAATGACCTATTTCACTGATGACCATTCTGTTTTACTGTAGCACTCTGCTCTCCAAATGACCTATTTCACTGATGACCATTCTGTTTTACTGTAGCACTATGCTCTCCAAAAGACCTATTTCACTGATGACCATTCTGTTTTACTGTAGCACTCTGCTCTCCAAATGACCTATTTCACTGATGACCATTCTGTTTTACTGTAGCACTCTGCTCTCCAAATGACCTATTTCACTGATGACCATTCTGTTTTACTGTAGCACTATGCTCTCCAAAAGACCTATTTCACTGATGACCATTCTGTTTTACTGTAGCACTATGCTCTCCAGATGGTAACCATCACACAAAGTGCAACCTATGTTGTATATTTGATTATTTAACATAACTGTTCCAAACTGCTCATCAATTAACTAGGCTGACCATGGCCAGTCTGGTCTTACAGACTAGACGTGACATGGTAAATGTAAATACAGGACACTCAAATTAGTATGATATGTTACGTTTGGCATGGTATCATAAGGCAGAAGGTTACCGGTATAACGCGAACGCCTAGCAATCCAAAGTTTGCATACTCGAATCTCATCACAGACAACATTAGCATATTAGCTCATTAGCAACTTTGAAACTACTTACTACTTTTTAGATACTTTGAAACTACTTAGCACAGGGGTCTCCAACAGATGGATCTCGCAACTGACAAAAACAAATCTCCCAAGTATCAGAGACCGTAAGCTCCCAGCTACAATCTAATCAACGCAACATTGACATCACCATTGGTTAGCCACTATTCGCAAAAAAAGCCAAATCCAACACGATATCTGCCAATTAATTTCTTACCCGGCAGGAGTACTGTATATCATGAGTAAGTATATCATTTGTGTCTATTATTTGCAAACGTTACCGTTAAATAAGCATCAGTAGTACAGAACCATTGCTAGACCGGCACATTAGATGGCACATTGCTCATTCTCTAGATGCACAATTAAAGGGAAATTATACTCAAAATCTAAATGCGTTTTATTCCAGACCAAAAATATAAGGTCTTCTGTTGTGACTCTAAACATCCAATTTCGTTGTTTCTCTATGAACAAGTGTAATTTTGAAAGTGAAAAACAAAAACAATCTTAAAACAGGAAAAATAAAACTGAAAAAACATAATTTGGGAAAATATAAAACAATTTGGATTTTATAGAGCCTCCCCTTAGATTTGTTTATTGACCATTTTTAAAAACAGGTATATTGACAGAAAACATCATGCACTACTTTCTCCTGTACACTAAGGTCCCAGGGAAGAGTTGGAGGGGAGAGGAGAAGAGAAGAATGTGACTATTTTAAAGCTAGGGAAAAAATGAGTAGTTCCTGACATGTTTCATTTTTTAGAAGTAGCTCTCATGCCAGAAAAGGTTGGAGACCCCTGACTTAGCATGTTAGTGTAACAGTATAGACTCTACGTCCGTCAACCTTGCCCCGACCTGGTCGCGACCCAGGGACGCTCTGCACACATTAACAGTTACCCTCGAAGCATCGTTACCCATCGCTCCACAAAAGCCGCGGCCCTTACAGAGCAAGGGGAACCACTACTTCAAGGTCTCAGAGCAAGTGACGTCACCGATTGAAATGCCACTATCGCTAACTAGCTAGCCATTTCACATCGGCTACATTAGCTAAACCTTCCCCTAACCCTAATCTAACCCTTAAACTAACTCCTAAAACTAACCTTAACCAAACTTTAACCCCTAACCATAACCCCTAGCCTTAGCCACCTAGCTAACATTATAATTCATAATTCTTAACATATCATACATTTGGCAAATTTGTAACATATTGTACAAATTGCAATTCATCACATATTATACGAATTGTAATTCGTAACATATCATACATCTACAAATTAACACATACCATACAAAACGTAACATATCATTCTAATTGGGGTGTCCCAGATGTACTTTTACTATGTTACATCAAGGTCGGTTACGGTGACCGTATTCTACCCTTGAGTCCAGGTTGTCATGACTGTCAGATTGGTTGTCTGACTCCAGCAAACAGCCACATGTTCTGTCAGGCTGACTCAAGGGAACCGCCACTTGTACTGTAAGTGAAATGGACACATGGCTCACACTTTGGTTGAACATGTCAGTTTCATGTCGCAGCGTTGTGTACAGGCGTAAATCCTGTCGTATCATCTCCACCCTCTCAACCTCAAGTCTCTCCAGCTCCTGAAGAACAGAGGGAAATACATAGACAAAGGAATCAACCTCACTGTCAAAGATAATGATGAACGTGATCAGCTTTTATTGTTTGTTGTCAACAATGAGACTATGAAGAGTTAGTTCAATTGTATTACCAGGCTTGTGGTGACCATCTCCTCAAACCACTTGGACTGGGCCCGGTTGTACAGGTCCACATTGTGCATCAGGTCATCACCTGTAGAGAACAGATTCAGAGTGGTCATTCAACACAGTGTGTTTGACTAGGAGGTAATACTCAACAAATCAACATTAAGTTGCTGGTATACCTGTGCAGTTAAATTGAGGTAGTTAAATATGAAGTACTACCGGCTTGAAGTATTTACTACATTAAATGTAGGCCCTAAATTAACTTATGCATGAGGAAAAGTGTGCATGAACTCAGTCCTTATGTCTCCAGCAAAGGGCACTCAGTAACCATGCCTGTTGCAGTGTGGGACATCTCTATCGATGCAACGTAATGCAGAGGCTAACCTCCGATGCTAACCTCTGATGCTAAGTCTATTAAAGCTTGGTTAAATAGGGTTGAAGAAAAGTGCAAAGCAAATGTGACCTAGAAACGTTCTTCTACATTTCAGTTCAATCTATTAGACATATATTACAAAGGCCTACTGTAGAAAGTGTCATGACTGTCCTGATCAGGTCAGGTTACAGGAGACCACAACCCTACAGATTATCTCTCAACCTCAACAGAGGAGGAGAGATCTAGGGGTCTGAAGATGTGGGGGTTTTATGACCCCTCACGCCCCTGGTAAATCTCAGGCCACAGACAAATTCCTTTGTCCTGTTACTATGGAGAACCAGCATCAGAACATTAAACATGAAATAAAGGGACTTTGGAATGGTTTCCGTCGGCCACAATGGTGGTCGTGATGATAGATGGAATATGAACATGTATGTCATTTTTGTTCAGTTATTAAAGGTTAATAGATGACGTTATTACGAAAACATTAATAATAATAAATAATATATGCCATTTAGCAGACGCTTTTATCCAAAGCGACTTACAGTCATGTGTGCATACATTCTACGATAACAACATTAGACCATTAGACCATAACAACATTAGACCATTAGACCATAACAACATTAGACCATTAGACCATAACAACATTAGACCATTAGACCATAACAGCATTAGACCATAACAACATTAGACCATAACAACATTAGACCATAACAACATTAGACCATAACAACATTAGACCATTAGACCATAACAACATTAGACCATAACAACATTATACCATAACAACATACAACATATAACAACATTGTAACGTGAAGAGTTTTCCTAGTATATGTTTGATGTTTATACATTGTACATTGTGTGGAAAAAGTCCATATCAAAGGGAATGTTTTGGTAAAGATGAAATGATAAGTTAGTTGTCTAAAATTGGATTTGAGAAAAACCTAGACCTTGCTCTTAACTAGGTACGCCCAGAGAATTGCCCTAAAGGCAGTTACGCCCACTTCTGACCCAAGGGTATAAAACCTGTGAGTAAAGAATTTACAGAAGACTACGTGACCCAAGTTGCAGCCAAGGTCTAAAAAGTCAACGAACCCAGAACCCAAGCTACGGATGAGTAGCTGTGTCTAAGCGGGTGAATTCAAGCCGGACCCCCTTAGCATCCAATCCCAGTGAATAGTGGTATCTAAAAGGTTTCATTCCTATGCTGTGAGCTCTGAGCTGTCTGTCCTCGGAAGACCCCTTCCATAGCAAGGGTGAGGGAACAGACTCCTAAGCAAAAAGGACACTGACATCGTGAGGACGACCAGAAAGGCGCGCCAGAGAAGTGCATCATCGAGCAGCCTGAACGGTCCACGTGGAGGATCCACAGATAACTTCCCCACATAATTACATCATTATATTCTGACCCATAAGAGCGGCAGTTTGGGGCAAGGCTAGGGTTAGAATAGAATAGCTGACAAATTCACCTAGATGTATATTTCTCTCGTGTACTTTCTTTTTTCTCTCTCTTTTGAAATCCCCATTGTGGGTAACACGCGCCATAGTGTGTTGGCCCGTTATACTAAGTTCTAATCAATAGCCTATAATGTGTTTTGTCTATGTGTATCTTTTATCATCATTTTAGCTTTTTAGTAAATAAATATTCAACTAAGATTGGTGTGGTACGAATTCATTGGTGAGACCCGGATCTGAACTCATTGGTGAGACCCGGATCCGAACTCATTGGTGCAGATTCACGGACTATACAACGTTCAGAACGAGATTTGGGAAATAGAAACTCAATAAAAATGATTTTTCCCATGTCGCTCCAGGTTAATGAGTTAATAATTGCTTGATTCAGTTAATCGCGCAATTAGAAACTTTAATCATTCGATGAGCAACAGTCGTCACATTAACTAATGCAACGTCACGACAAAAGGGTGTAAGAAACAACCTAAAACAAAACTACAGAGGAAGTTATTTTACAATCGAGCCTCTCCAATAATAGCACATCTCAATCTATATGGTAATGAGGCCAGGGTCTTTAATGACATTTGCCCCTGTAAAAAGTAAAAGACACAAGGCAGACGTCATCTAAAGCGTGCCTAACGGGATCTATTGATTAGAGCTGTGAACTGAGACTAAGGATCTGAGTGGGAGAGAGAATGAACAAGATGACGACTTTTAATTATTTATTTTTTCATGATGGCTTTTTCCTCTAAAGTGTGTGCGTAGATATGTACGGAAAAGCAATTACAATCTTGGCACCGGAACTATTTGTACGATCATATTATCTGGAATACAGAGAAATGGGAGCCCCAGGCATTGTACTGCATGGCTGATCATACCCTCATGTTATCGGAATTAAGCATATTCACTATGATTCCACATTCAAATATAAATGCAAAGCAAGACGTGTTTGTCTCCTAAGCACATGATAATGCAATATATATGAGAGATACAGTACAACACAAAACACTGGAAAATATACTTGCAGTATAACAGATGGTTTTAATTATAAATTAAGAAACATTGCTCAATATTTTAACTGTGCTAATTGCTTAGTATGATTACATTTCTATTGGCTGCTGTTGGCAGTGAGCTTTAGTGTTGTTCTCAAACCCCATCCATGTCTGACTGAACCCTCCCACATTCCCCATCTGACTGCAGCACAGCCCCACCTCACCCCCTCTGCCTCCTGCTGGGGAAAACATAGTCTTCTTAGGCAACACAGTCTGGGAATCCACCCCAAGTCTGAACCCTGAGCGTGTGAAACATATCTGCACTGTCCGCAACCCTGTCTCCATTTACACAACAGGCCCGGCCATGTGATCCATGTTGCCAGATCTGACTGTTTGGGATGCCTGGCTGGTCCGGATGGGACAAGTCCTCCATTGACACTCTTGTTCACTGCGACCAAAAGATTAGCCCTGGGGATTGTGGTTAATGGTCCTCTCCTAGCCGACTTATTATCCCACCATAAAAATAGATCATTAAACTTATTTCCATGTTGAAATACTACGGGCTCTCTTTTGCAATGTTTTCTGGTGTTGTGCCAGGGGGTGCTTCCCTCAACAGAGTTCTCACTCTTTCGGCTATTCCTCTTGCTGCTTATGAAAACACCACTACAACTTTACACAATGGCAGCATAACATCACAAGGGTAGGCAATTTGCGTGCAATGCAAGAGTGGCCTCAAAAGGGGCTTACGCAACATAAAAGCCGCTGCTCAGCGATACAGGGCTGATTTATCAAGAAACACCGCTGTGGGTGAATTGAACGGCTCAGATTTGAAAGGAGAAAGGCAATTTGTCGCCTTCAGAAGTACACTGTGGTAAGTTAATAAAAAGCACACCTGAGAATGCAGCATGCTTTGGGTGCATGTTCTCTCCTCTCTGGGGGTAGAATCGGCACTGCTATGCTGGTGTTTCATGGAACTGTGACGTGTGGCTGCTCTACATATGATGCAATGTGTGTTTAACCCCTGACCTGCTTGTGTGGATTTCCGCCGGGCCTTCTTGATGTCCTCCTCGTGTTTGTTCATGTGCTTGATGTCCAGCTGCTGGGTCTTCACTTCCAGATCTTTCTGCCGGTCTGCCAGGGCTTTACGGGCCTACATCAACCCAAGCAGCAGTGTGAATACAGAAACAATATGAGTCATTTCATGCTAATCCTCAGATCTACTGAACCTACAGCTATTACCACAGTTATGGCAGCCCTTTCATCTCGGCTACCTATTTCCCCACTCAAATCCCGGCCTCATCCCTTAATCTATTCTTATTTCACATCACAGGATCTTCCTTCATCTCGTCTGTTGAGGCAATTCTCCAATGTCATGATGTAACACTGTTGGAAATGTAAACACAGCACTTGGCAGACACGAACCGTAAACCCACAAAATCTCCTGTGTTTAATGGATGCCTCAACTCAAATAAAACGAACAGGACGTTATGATCGATTGATTAATCTAGTCTATATGATTACCATGGGGAGAAAGATAGGCAACAAAAAGCAACAGGTTTTTCCTGAGCAGAAAAACAGTTCATCTTATAATACGTTGAATGGTTTCAATAGTCCAACAGAATAATGCTGTGGTGTAGTCAGATCATCTGTCACGTTCTTTATTTCCTTTGTTTTGTCATTATTTAGTATGGTCAGGGCGTGAGTTGGGATGGGCAGTCTATGTTTGTTTTTCTATGATTTGGGTATTTCTATGTTTCGGCCTAGTATGGTTCTCAATCAGAGGCAGGTGTTATTAGTTGTCTCTGATTGAGAATCATACTTAGGTAGCCTGGGTTTCACTGTGTGTTGGTGGGTGATTGTTCCTGTCTCTGTGTTTGCACCAGATAGGGCTGTTTTAGGTTTTCACGTTTCGTTAGTCTGTTCATGTGTAGAGTTTTTATTAAAGAACCATGACTAGAAACCACGCTGCATTTTGGTCCGCCTCTCCTTCACAGCAAGAAAACCGTTACAGAATCACCCACCACAACAGGACCAAGCGGCGTGGTAACGGGCAGCAGCAGGAGCGGCGCAAAGAGGAATGGACATGGGACGATGTATTGGATGGCAAGGGTTGCTACACATGGGAGGAGATCCTGGCGGGAAAAGATTGCCTTTCATGGGAACAGGTGGAGGCAGCTAGGAGAGCAGATGGAGCCGGAGAGAGGAGCCGGCGATATGAGGGAACACGGCTGGCAAGGAAGCCCGAGAGGCAGCCCCAAAAATTTCTTGGAGGGGGGCACACAGGAGGTGTGGCGAAGCCAGGTAGGAGACCTGAGCCAACTTCCTGTGCTTACCGGAGGGCGAGAGAGACCGGGCAGGCACCGTGTTATGCGGTGGAGCGCACGATGTCCCCAGTGCGGGTGCATAGCCCGGTGCGGTACATTCCAGCTCCTCGTATCGGCCGGGCTAGAGTGGGCATTGAGCCAAGTGCCATGAAACCGGCTCTACGCATCTGGTGTCCAGTGCGTCTCCTTGGGCCGGCTTACATGGCACCAGCCTTGAGCACGGTGTCCCCGGTTCGCCTGCATAGCCCAGTGCGGGCTATTCCACCTCGCCGCACTGTCAGGGCGACCGGGACCATTCAACCGGGTAAGGTTGGGCAGGGTCGGTGCTCAAGAGCTCCAGTGCGCCTGCACGGTCCGGTCTATCCGGTACCACCTCCACGCACCAGCCCTCAGGTGGCAGCTCCCCGCACCAGGCTTCCTGTGCGTGTCCTCGGCCCAGTACCACCAGTGCCAGCACCACGCATCAGGCCTACAGTGCGCCTCGCCTGTCCAGCACTGCCAGAGCCTTCCTCCTCTCCAGCGCTGCCGGAGTCTCTCGCCTGTTCAGCGCTGCCAGAGCCCCTGCCCTTCTGTCCAGAGCCTCCGCCCCTCTGTCCAGAGCTTCCGCCCCTCTGTCCAGAGCTTCCGCCCCTCATTCCAGAGGCGCCAGAGCTTCTCAGTCCAGCGCTGCCAGAGCCTTCCTCTCCAGCGTTGCTAGAGCTTCCCGTCTGCCCAGCGCCATCTGAGCCACCCGTCTGCCCAGCGCCGCCTGAGCCACCCGTCTGCCCAGCGCCGCCAGTGCCGCCAGTCTGCCCAGCGCCGCCAGTGCTGCCAGTCTGCCCAGCGCCGCCAGTGCTGCCAGTCTGCAAGGGGTCGCCGGTGCCGCCAGTCTGCCAGGGGCCGCCAGTGCCGCCAGTCTGCCAGGGGCCGCCAGTGCCGCCAGTCAGCCAGGGGCCGCCAGTGCCGCCAGTCAGCCAGGGGCCGCCAGAGCCGCCAGTCAGCCTGGGGCCACCAGTCGCCAGTGCATCATCCCTAAACCACTTTTTATGATATTAATTTTGGATCATTTAAAGCTTCTATGGGAAAACCTGAATTGTAGGACAATGATTATAGGATGCTTTGGTTTAGAATGGTCCATACCTTCTCCACGCCTGCATAGCGGCTGGCCAGCTGCTTCCTGAGGTCTATGATGTGGTGATCATACTTCTTCAACTCCTTCTTGAAGTTGTCTCTGAACGTTAGCAGGGGCTTCTCCACCTCACACTGGAGCTGAAGAGGTACAGTTATTACAGTTGTAATTGATATGTACTTATATGTAACTACACTGTAACTACATTGTATCTGCCTATGTAACTACTATATAAATACACAGATTTAGAGTCCTGGTAGTCCTATACAGGATATATGTGACCTAGCTGCATAAAGCATGGATACAATGAAAAATTCACATAGGCCCACCCCATCAGCCGTGGTGTCTCCGAGCTCAGAGGAGAGGGGATCATGGCGTGCTGCATGTCCGCAGCCTGGGGCTCATCAGAAGACACCAGTAATCAGTCAGACAATGGAGGCTTTGTAAAGCTTCAAGGCTACCTCTGCTTTATATTAAGCATTCTTAAGACCCAGTAGAGTTTTTCCTTCACTGGTAAATGCTGCTGTAAGCCCCCCCCCCTCCCCCTCTTTTTCTTTGCCCATGTCAGACCAGAGTGAGGTAAACAAACACCCCAATACGTGGTCATAGAGGCCTTGGATTGACCAAAGGAACACATAAATAAACTGACTGCCAGCTAAGCCTTCTCTAAGGGCTCCATAGCCCATAGAAAATACATCTTATAATGTTATTGAAGGTATGAGTGAAGCATGGATGTTGTCCACTTCCGTCAGTTCACATGGAGATTTTAGAATGTTCTTGGTCTGTTACAGTACATGCAATCTATAACATCCACAGTATCTTCTAGCAGGACAGTAGGCTACCTTATTGGAGAACTTGAGGTGGACTTCAGCCTCATCATGACAACTCCTCTTCAGCTGGGCCCAAGCTTCCCCAAGGGTTCTGGAATGGGATCAAACAAGAGACATCAACCAAACTGGATAGAATGGATGGGAAAACACCCAAGTAGCAAACAGGTATATGGTGAAGAATATAGAACGAATAGAAGTCTATTCTGTTAACTCACTCACCCTTCCTCCTGAGCAGCCAAGGGGCTCTGGGAGAGCTTGGAGAGGTTCTTAGAGTATTCATCTTCAATCTTTATCCTGCAACGGACAAAGACAGCCATGGGGCTCTAAAGTATGGGACTCCAGGGAAGACCAATAGAGGAGAACATTTTTTAAAAGCTGACAGAGTTTCAGAGGAGCATTGGGGCATGGAGACACTGTCCTCCAGTATATCGCCGACACCCAAAGACATACAGCACTGTGGCCACTATGATGCTCAAAGCCTATTATTCTGTGCTGAGAAGATATCAAACAATATCCTGTAACAACAGCCTGGATATGAGTTAATGCACTTTCCTGTGGAAAGGCCAGAGATGGGAATGATGTGAGGCTATTTACTCATGGCCACCCTGAGGGCGACTCAGAAAGACCAGCCATATTTCTGTGACATTCAATTATCCCACAAATACCCATTAACCAATACACATCTGAGTAAACCTGTCCTCTACGGGAGGTCACGAAGGCCATTCCAAAGAAATGGATATGGCCAGAATCTGACATCAGGTCAGCTGTCTCACTGAACCAATGAAGAATGGTCAGCCCTCAATTAGAATGTTGGGGAATGGGACCTTTAAATGAATTGTGTGAATAGAGTCAGGGGAAAAAGTGAAAGTCCACTTAATTATCAAGTCTATTGAGTCAATGGGAACTTTTGTTGTGGGCGCAAAATGGGGCCTCTTGCTATGCTGAAGCCTATGAAAGCATATGTTTAGGACGTCTACTTTATGTACGTCTACAACGTTATAAACCTAGTACAGTACAACACATGTATCTGAATTCAGATGTGCATGGGGATGATACACCTGGGGCAGCAGCTAGCCTGGAAGTCAACCGTGTCGGGTCAGTCCCCAAGTCGACTAGCTGAAAAATCTCTCCATGTGCCCTTGAGCAAGGCACTTAACCCTAATCGCTCCTGCAAGTCGCTCTGAAGAAGAGCGTCTGTTAAATAAATACAATGTAAATATATGAATAGATACTATAGAGTGGAGCCAGGTTGTCAAGGACAAAATAACCCACGCTCTACAATAACATAATGACAAGAGAACCCTGTTTCACCCTGATAAGACATGACAAACAGTCCAAATAAGATTACGATCAAAAAAGATACAATAAATTCATCAATAACATTTCCCAACACAAAAAAATACACAGTACCACTGACCCCTTCCAAGCTGACTATGTTGTGTTACCTCTCCCGGACAAACTCAGCCATCTCTTTCTGCATCTGTTTGCCCTTGAGCTGTTTCTGCAGCAGCACCTCAAAGCCGCCCACAGAGGGGGTCCCTTGGGGGTCCTTCTTGTCAGTCTGAGGGAGAGGATGGAGCATCAATCACACACGCAGACGAATACAGCCACAGACTTCATTTCATGGAGAAAATGACATTGAGTGTGTGTGTGTGTGAGTGGTGAGGGGTGTTGGGGAGTGTGTGTGTGTGGATGAGTGTATGAGTCAGAGAACTACAAATGTATGTGTCAAGGAGTGCATGCGCACGTGGGTGTGTTCGTCAGTTGCGTGTGAGTTATGAGTGTGTGTGTGTGTCTAAGGGTTGAACAAGGAGCAGCACATCCCACTATGTGTAACAGGATGCGGATACGACAGGGAGTGATGTGGTAGCCCCACGTGAACCAGAGGTGACAGATTCAATTCACACAATGGGCTTGAGCTTTGGCTGAGTGGAGCACATTATGCCACAGAAATACAGACAGCCACTGAGAACAACCATCCAAATCACAGTTCAGTGAAAAGAGGCTTCTGTTACAATCATGTTTGTAGACACATGAATTTGCGTTAATATGACAGACAAAATCTACCCTTTTGGATTCAAAGTCATATGTAACAGGGATGAGATTCCTATAAACATAGGAAGTAGGGATCTTGTTCTATGAGCTGGAGAGTGGTTTAGAGATGTCAGGGCGCTATCTTACCCAGAAGTAGTCACAGTAGCTCCACTCATTGGGCTTCAGTAGCTGCTGCTCTGGCTGATCTGGCATCACACTGGGCAGCGGGAAGGTGACACAGTTGATCTGAGTGCAAAAAAAGAGTGAATGTGGGAGAAACGCTATGGTTAGAGCAGACATCAAAGATGTCATTTGTGGGAGATGTGCATAGAAGCTTCTCATTTGGAGACGGGACATGGAGGCTCGGTTTTTGTCTGTCATGAGGATGGGAGTAAAGGTCAGGAATGAGTAAATACTCTCAGGGGGTGTTGGTCATCAAGATGGTGACCCAGAGAATCCTCAGAGGTGGAGGGGGGGGGAGACATGGAGGGGGACAGATGAAGGGGAGAGGGACAGAGAAATAGGGAGAGAAAAGAGAGGGGGGAGAAAGAGAGAGCACAAACCGGCCAGTCCTGGCCTTACGATCCTTACACTTATTTGCGATAAACTAAAACAACATCATAATGAAGAGAAAGACCTACAATCAGTGATACAGAGGAAACAACCAACAACAACCCAAACCACTGTAGAGCGGAGTCACAGCTTAACACACCCAGCAATCAGACTGAATACACACTCTGGTCCACAGCGTCTTCAATTACCCTTAGAGGACTGCAATTATGTAATGTTCACCATCTGTAACCTCTCCCTGCTGGCACAACAACATGTCTTCTATCTATGCCATACTGCCAATGACATCCCAGCAGACTACATGGACATCCAGACATGCTGAATCTCAGATGCACAAATATGTATCATGTGTTCACTGCTTGGCTAAAGCACACGACAAGGAAAAAAACACACTGTGCACATTTCTACTAGCTGATTACCATATTTGCTTATGTAACTATGACATTGTTTGACGCTTTGTGTTGCAAATCATTGAGCCTATTGGGAGTTGAAACTATTTAGAATTAGGGAAATATTTAGAGATGTTCCTGAGAAAAAACAGTCCAAACAATGGAAGCAAGCCCGAAAAGCTATTCTGTAATAAATCCTAACACGAGCTCCGTTCTTTCCTGAAGGCAACCAGCCATCTGCAGAGATCTCCAACTCCTGCTTGAAATCAGTTCTATCAATGGCCCCTGGATATCTAATATGTACACACTAACACCCACATACGGACAGGCAAGAGAAAGGAGGTGCACCAATCAGACACACACACACACACACACACACACACACACACACACACACACACACACACACACACACACACACACACACACACACACACACACACACACACACACACACACACACACACACACACACACACACACACACACACACACACACACACACACACACACACACACACACACACACACCTATAAGTCTGCATAATATGAAAGCTTCCACACACCACATGAGATACAGTAGTAGGAACACACATAGAAGTGTCGTAGACTCTTTCAAACGCTACACAACAGGATTTACATAGTTGGTGGAGCCCAATCACTTTGTTCATTTTCTGCCTGAGAGATCAGACTGATTGTCACGGACACCAGATTGTCCATCACACTGACTCGCCATCTATCACTGCTGTTGTTTATCTCCTGCTCACATCCTCCAGAAAATGAGACCATCTATCTGCAGCATGGCTGTCTCTATAGCTCACTACTCTTTTATGGGCTCTTAGTGGGGTGCTACACTGTTAGGACTCAGAGATTCATATTCATTACCTCTATGAAAACCAGGGAGAATTGTATGGCACTGTTGGCACTATGTGGTTTATAGTAGTTGATGTTTTTGGACAGTCAGCAAATCGAGGGTGTTATGGTTCAGCCTGACAGTGTTATGGAGGTTCTGAGAGGCAGGCAGGGTCATAGCTTATGAATGATTCACATGATGATGGTCATTCCTGTAGTTTAGAACAGACTAATTACACTTACCCCCAACAGCAGACAGTATTGACAAGTGCCAGTTTGCCTAATCAACCAGAGGGACAGTCTGTCCTCTACCTGCATTCATTATACAGTCATTTCCACCCTAAATGCTGAGGTAAATGTAGAAAGGTTCATTTATTGCCTGGACGTTTAAAAATTGTGAGCTGGGCCTCACACATTGGAATGGTTTAGCTCTGCTGAATAGACAGAAATATCACTAACAGCATGGAAAATAACCCAGTTTTAAAGACATAAAACACAGAAAATAACCCATGCTTAAAGACATAAAACACAGAATATAACCCATGGTTAAAGATATGGGTTATAAAACACAGAATATAACCCATAAAACACAGAATATAACCCATGCTTAAAGACATAGAACACAGAAAATAACTAATGCTTAAAGACATAAAACACAGAATATAACCCATGCTTAAAGACATAAAACACAGAATATAACCCATGCCTAAAGACATAAAACACAGAATATAACCCATGCTTAAAGACATACAACGCAGAATATAACCCATGCTTAAAGACATACAACACAGAATATAACCCAGTTTTAAAGACATAAAACACAGAATATAACCCATGCTTAAAGATATAGAACACAGAAAATAACCCATGCTTAAAGACATAAAACACAGAATATAACCCATGCTTAAATACATACAACACAGAATATAACCCATGCTTAAATACATACAACACAGAATATAACCCATGCTTCAAGACATAAAACAGAGAACATAACCAGTGCTTAAAGACATAGAACACAGAAAATAACTAATGCTTAAAGACATAAAACACAGAATATAACCCATGCTTAAAGACATAGAACACAGAAAATAACTAATGCTTAAAGACATAAAACACAGAATATAACCCATGCTTAAAGACATAAAACACAGAATATAACCCATGCCTAAAGACATAAAACACAGAATATAACCCATGCTTAAAGACATACAACACAGAATATAACCCATGCTTAAAGACATACAACACAGACAATAACTAATGTTTAAAGACATAAAACACAGAATATAACCCATGCTTAAAGACATACAACACAGAATATAACCCATGCTTAAAGACATAGACAGTGTATCAACACATAAATCTCTTGCCACCTTAGCTAACACTATCAGAAAATAACTCTTCCCCCGGCACACACACACACACACACACACACACACACACACACACACACACACACACACACACACACACACACACACACACACACACACACACACACACACACACACACACACACACACACACACACACACACACACACACACACACACACACACTGTAGGGTACTCAGCCACTGTTGCTATGCGACAAATTACTTTTGCTGTAAAGGCACAATCCCCCATAATAACAAAAGATTCCAAGACGTCCTCCACTATTCTCAGAATGCTGTTGCATCCTCCAACTGTGTTCATTCATTTAATGAGTGATTATTGTGTGCCCGCTTTGGTAAAACATTTTCTATTAATAATAATCAAAAATAACCCATCTGAGTCTTCCAAACAACACAAGATGACACCCCAACAAGCTGTTACTTAAAACATGCCTGGCTATTCAGATGATTCAGCCCTGTGCATCTTCCTTCCATCACACTCAGGACCAGCCTTATAATACGGAGGAGACAAGGTAACAACAAGGTTACGGGTCTATTGGTCTCAAATCAGCGGAGGCTGGTGTCACTTTAAATGGGAGGATAGGCTCATTAAAATTGATTAAAACACATTAAACACACCGTTCCATTCACTACATTCCAGCCATTAGTATGAGCCATCCTCCCTTCACCAGCCTCCACTGTCTCTAATGGAGGGGCCATGATCCATCTATATGGGATCTGAGTCTGTCCATGACAGCTGGAAGACAGGTCATGTGACGCAACATGCATCATGGGACAACAGAAAAACACCCTCCTGGACTGACATCATGATGAACGCCATACTCAGCATCAACGACTACAACCTCCCATTATTCCATCATTACACGACACCACTTCTTCTATGCAATGAATGAGTCCCTAAACAAAGCCATGAATATCAATTATCACAGACCAGTTACCCCATTCATGCGATTTCTCTTTACACCGCAAAGTATAAAACTGCATTATAATGGAATGAATGTCGCCTAATCTAGTGGTCTCCTTTTCTGAGATGTTCAGTGCTTGATCCATTCATATTTCTACAGAAGACATGACGTCATGGTTAAATGTTGAGGATGTGTACAGACCATCATGTCTCATGTAGGATTGGAT
Source organism: Oncorhynchus gorbuscha (assembly GCF_021184085.1). NCBI lineage: Eukaryota > Metazoa > Chordata > Actinopteri > Salmoniformes > Salmonidae > Oncorhynchus > Oncorhynchus gorbuscha. Next base: position 39,119,011 of record NC_060198.1, on the reverse strand, counting down.
AGTACACTGAGGATTGGGGTGCACAACAGCACCCCAATCCTTTGTCAACGATGCCATCAATCAAGCCCTATCAAACAAAGCTCACCTGTAAAAAAAAGATCTACAGATAAAAAATAAAAAAAGTTTTCTATTTTTCCACAATATCAATTCAATTCGTTTTCTGAATGGCTCCAGTGTTTCCTATGGCAGTCTTTTCCATTTCAGCACCATTAATCAGTGTGCTATTGCTTTTGTAACCATGGAAACTGGCCTTGCTTGCATCTCTCTGTGCAGGTCGGTGGGGCTTCACAATAGGCAGACTGACAGCTCCCGTGGCTGGAGCAGGCCAGCGAGCCCACCGAGCAGAACCAACACTGGGCACACACAGAACTGTCTGTCAGCCCTCAGCCCAGCACTCACCATCTCCTCATACATTCCTCATTATAGGTTACATAACCACGAGGTCCAGTGTCAGAACAACTTAAACACTCTGAGGGATGTTCTACATAAATCTGGTTACATGTGGTCCACACAAATCCCTAATTTGTTAGAAATGAGTTTCTATATTTCTGAGTATAATGAGTTGAATGAATGCTGGTTATGGATACGTGGGAGTAGGAATTCAAGATGCGTGTGTGATGTAAATGTTTTCAGTAGCTGTTGTTGATGGAGAGTAGAACGGCATTATAATCATGGCTGTAATGTGGAAGTGTTGATGTTGTGTTTTGGTGAATGCAGTCCTGGGTGAACTGCATTGTCCTGCAGCCATGTGGGGTCCATTGGGGGGTGGGAGGGATGCAGCATTACACTCACATAATATATTTCTATGTTTTCTAGAGAAGAAGACTCAGAGAGCTCGTCAGATTCTGGATCTGTCAGAGAGAAATATACTCTAAATATACCCAGAGATGTCAACTGTCAGCTACAAAGATCTTGTGCTTTTCAAGAAAATCAATGCCCATCATACATTGAAAGAGTATGAAAAAAATATAATATAATAAATAATAATATATGCCAAAGAGCTTTTATACTTACAGTCATGTGTGCAAAAATGGGTGGTCCCGGGGATCGAACCCACTACCCTGGCGTTACAAGCGCCATGCTCTACCAACTGAGCTACAGAATATGACTTTGCTGCATGGGATACCTATTCTTACTCAAAGTCTGCGGCAGCTTCTGTGAACTGAGAGAAATCTGAACCTCTTCATTGCTTGAGGACGCATCTCCTGTGTGTAAATGCCGCTTGTGCAAGCCTCAGTCCCAAACCCACAAGACTGATAGAAGGGAGTAGACACAGTACAGTCAATGAGAAAAAGATTAGCACTGATTAAGACTAATGTTCTATCCAATAGGCTGTTTGGTGTGGCAGCAGTGTTCCTGCACTGTGGGTTCCCCCATCACTCCACAGAGATCTGCAGCCAAACACAGAGGCTACACTGCTACACGGACACACTGTAGCATAGTGGGTAGATGCAGTACATTTTAACGTTGGCAGATGGTGGAATGAAATACACAAACATCTAGCCTATTGTCGGGTAAAAATGGTTATCTTCTGTCTTCTGTTCAATTATCTCAAAAGGGAATAATCCTAGATAAAAAATAAACATTCTGTCACATCTGCTGTTTCTCCCTGGTGTAATGGTGCACAGGATCTGTATCCTAAACACAGTCTGAGGCTGCTGTTGCTCTGAGAGAGAAAGGGAACAACAGAGATAGACAGAGAGAGAGAAACAGAGAGAGATAGAGAGAGAGAAACAGAGATAGACAGAGAGAGAGAAACAGAGAGAGAGAGAGAGTGAGAACAACACAGAGAGAAAGAGAGAGTGAGGGCGACACAGAGAGAGATGGGTAGTGAGATGGAGAGGTTCTGGGTTTTGGATCTCCAGGGTACTCACTGTTATCTTGGTCTCCTTGATCTCCTTGTTCTGCCTCTTAGCTGGCGAATTGTTCCCCGGGTTCTGTTGGGAGAGACAGGAGGCATCGTCAACGTCAAAGCTCTCCTCGGTGTCAAAGCTGGCCGCCTCCATCATCACACAACACCTCTACTCCTCCTGCTCCTCTCTCTGCTCCTCTCTCTGCTCCTCTCTCTGCTCCTCTCGCTGCTCCTCACGGGGAAACCCTGCTCCTGCAACTGAGGCTGCCTCTCACAGCCTGCTGCCTGCCTGACGTGGTGAGTCGAGTGGAGACGCGTCACAGGGGTGGGGTGGGGGTGGGGGTGGGGGTGGCGGGGTGGGGGTGGTGGGGTGAGTAAGGGGCTGGGGAGAATAGAGGGGGATGTGTGGAGTGGAGGGAGGGGGTGGATGCGGTTGGTCATAGTCCTAGGAGCGTGACGAGACTGTCACCCGAGTCTGGAGGTTGACGGCAGGGGGAAGATGCAGTGAGGAGCCCTGTGTCTCCCTACTGTCCATACTGAAAACTAGTGAGACAACACATGGATGGAGCCAGCGGAAGAGAGCGAGAGAGAGAGTGCTTTAGCAATGTAAACATATGTTTCCCATGCCAATAAATCCCCCTTGAATTTAGTTGAGAGATGGAAGACTGAAGGAGAGGTGGGGATTTATTTACACATTCGATCACCATGCCTCCCTCTTCCCTCTTCAGAGAGATTGAAAGAAAGAGACAGAGAGAAAGAGGGAGTGTGTGTGTGTGTGTGTGTGTGAGAGAGAGAGAGAGAGAGAGAGAGAGAGAGAGAGAGAGAGAGAGAGAGAGAGAGAGAGAGAGAGAGAGAGAGAGAGAGAGAGAGAGAGAGAGAGAGAGAGAGAGAGAGGGGGTTTTGAATTAGGGAGGAGAGGATAAGGAGATAGGAGAGGGGGCAGGGTCTGAGGGAAATGGCTTAGTAATGATAACTAGAAGGCTAATTATGATTAAGAAGCAAGTCAGAGGAAAAGAGGAGGAGAAGGAGGAGGAGGAGGGAGAAAAACAAAACCAATGAACAGCCTCTCTGGCCCCACATGTGTGTCTATGAGCTTTAGAGCTTTGGTCTGTGTGTGTGTGTGTGTGTGTGTGTGTGTGTGTGTGTGTGTGTGTGTGTGTGTGTGTGTGTGTGTGTGTGTGTGTGTGTGTGTGTGTGTGTGTGTGTGTGTGTGTGTGTGTGTGCGTGTGCGTGTGCGTGTGCGTGCGTGCGTGCGCGTGCGTGTGCGTGTGCGTGTGTGTGTGTGTGTGTGTGTGTGTGTGTGTGTGTGTAGGGAGATGTGTATGTGCATACAATACTGTCTGACAGTGTGAGTGTGTGTTAGCGTAATGACTATTCAGAGCGGTGTGGGTATATGATAATAGTGTGTGGGTAGAGGATGTCTGATAATAGTGTGTGGGTAGAGGATGTCTGATAATAGTGTGTGGGTAGAGGATGTCTGATAATAGTGTGTGGGTAGAGGATGTCTGATAATAGTGTGTGGGTACAGGATGTCTGATAATAGTGTGTGGGTAGAGGATGTCTGATAATAGTGTGTGGGTAGAGGATGTCTGATAATAGTGTGTGGGTACAGGATGTCTGATAATAGTGTGTGGGTAGAGGATGTCTGATAATAGTGTGTGGTTAGAGGATGTCTGATAATAGTGTGTGGGTAGAGGATGTCTGATAATAGTGTGTGGGTACAGGATGTCTGATAATAGTGTGTGGGTAGAGGATGTCTGATAATAGTGTGTGGGTAGAGGATGTCTGATAATAGTGTGTGGGTACAGGATGTCTGATAATAGTGTGTGGGTAGAGGATGTCTGATAATAGTGTGTAGGTACAGGATGTCTGATAATAGTGTGTGGGTGTTTGTGTAGGTGTGTTTGGCAGGTGTGTTTGTGGAGGGCTGATGCATATTTGAATATTTTTCAGGGGTGGGGGTCCAGAGGGTGGATGAGCGGAAGAATTGATGTACACATGTGTGAGTGCATCGTATGTGAGTGCGGAGGGAGCCGAAGGGTGTGTGTGTGTTTACCCAAGCGCGTGTGGTGGTGTTATCTGTGTGGGCATGGCTGCAGCCACACTTATCCTCTCTTTCTCACTCTCTCTCTCTCACTATCCTTCTCTCCCTCGCTCGTTCTACTATCTCCCTCTCTCGCTCGTTCTACTATCTCCATCTCTCTCTCTTTCTACTATCTCCCTCTCTCTCTAATGATGGTGTTCCACCAGAGGCTGCAGCATGTTTACAGCGAAAAGCAGAGCTGCCCCTGTCCGTACACGTGATCGCCCAAGGACACCACCCCACTGTGCCCTTCTCTCCACCCCTGCTTATTACAACACCCCCCTGCAGAGGCCATCACAACAACACAGTCAGCTGTAGTAACCCAGTGAAAGCCTCTTGCTTCGCATCGACGCACTCTCACCTTCCTCCTCCGAAACATGGCGCCGTTGACCAGCATCTACCGATGTGTCCGGGCTGCTCGGAGCGCGGCAATCCAGCCAGCGGACTTTCCCAGAAACCTAGGATGCCCAGTTCTCCCAGTTTGAGCTATAAAGATTCTCTTGCTGGTGTCCTTACAAAAGCTGACAACAAACCCTGCGGCATGGTCCAAATCTCAGCTGCCCATATGGCCCAAATCTGTCCATGTATTCTCCCGTTAGCTGATGACGGGGTACTCACTAACGCTGAGTAATTAGTCACGTGGGTTGGCGTGTAACACTTCTTGGCCCAGGTTCATAGCTGCTCAAAGCAGGACTGGGGAGGAACATAGAGGACCATTTTTGTCCTGAAGAATGTTTGATGGATTTCAACGGATTTCAAGCATACCATATCAAGAATAAACAGGGAATTATTGCATTAAAATAGTAAAAATGTTCATTAGTTTGCCTGCAACATGTCATAGGTGTTACAGGGACCATTATTGAGTTTGAGCTGCTTAATGTTGATGTGAATTCAATATCAGACAACTATTTCACTCCGATCAATACGTTGAGCTGATTGCAATGTTCCAACCGTAATAGACTTAACGGGTTGGACAAAATATAGGTGTATCAGGTGAAGTCCCTTTTAAAAAGGGTATTGCAGACTGCAGTGCTGAGTTGAAAGTCTCACCTGTTTGTCCATAGTGGTTCTCCGTAGGGGCACGCCAGGGGGGTCCGTGGGATGCATAGCACTTCCTGTGGTATAAGGTGTTCCATTGGCTACAGGGGAAAAGATCAGAAATGTCATTGAGATGATTGACAGATTAAACCCACTCATTACTGAATCAGTTCAGAACGATAAACAGATGGGGGAACATACAACTCCTTCATGTGAAGGACTGGGTATCAATCCATTATAGTGAAAAGGTCAGGTTGTGCTTATGTCTTCAAGTGACATCTTAATGTTGTGGAGTCGTTTGCATCCTAACAGTAGGGAATAATACATCCCCATTCATCATCCAGACAGAAAGCAGTTTGCACTCCCTTATATCCCTCCTTTGTCCCAGCTCCAGTCCATCTCACTGGGCTACGGCTCAGTACACTGCATATCTCATAGGTGTTTTCATCTTCTTCTCCCTCTGGCCCATAAGAAAACAATGGCCTTAAAATCATGCCAACGGCCTAAAGGGAGATGTTCCTGTGTGGCTGTATGAGTGTGTGTGTGTGTGTGTGTGCGTGTGTCACAACCCTGCATACGTCTACGGTAATGTCCCTACTCACATCCTACAGGGTTCTAATGGTTCCTCATCAGCCGTGATTCATGGCCTGTCGCTGCATATCAAGGAAGCCCATCTCAAAATGAGCTAGAGTATTATCACAGTTGAAGTCGGAAGTTTACATGCACCTTAGCCAACTACATTTAAACTCAGTTTTTTCACAATTCCTGACATTTAATCCCAGTAGAAATTCCCTGTCTTAGGTCAGTTAGGATCACCACTTTATTTTAAGAATGTGAAATGTCAGAATAATAGTAGAGAGATGTAAGGGTTCTCGTCCTCCTCTTCTGAGGAGTAGCGAGAAGGATCGGAGGACCAATGCGCAGCGTGGTAAGTGTCCATAATGTTTTTTAATAAAGACAATAGAACACTCAAACAAAACAACAAATGATGACGTGAATATACAAAACCGAAAACAGTACCGTGTGGACCAAACACTCACACGGAAAACAAACACCCACAACCCAAAAGTGAAACCCAGGCTACCTAAGTATGATTCTCAATCAGGGACAACAATTGACAGCTGCCTCTGAGTGAGAACCATACTAGGCCGAACTCAAAAACCAACATAGAAAAACAAACATAGACTGCCCACCCAACTCACGCCCTGACCATACTAAAACAAATATATAATAACAGAACTAAGGTCAGAACGTGACAAGAGAATCATTTATTTCAGCTTTTATTTGTTTCATCACATTACCATTGGGTCAGAAGTTTACATACACTCATTTAGTATTTGGTAGCATTGCCTTTAAATTGTTTAACTCGTGTCAAACGTTTCAGGTAGCCTTTCACAAGCTTCACACAATAAGTTGGGTGAATTTTGGCCCATTCCTCCTGACAGAGCTGGTATAATTGAGTCAGATTTGTAGGCCTCCTTGCTCGCACACGCTTTTTCAGTCCTGCCCACAAATTTTCCATGGGATTGAGGTCAGGGTTTTGTGATGGCGACTAAAATACCTTGACTTTGTTGTCCTGTTCTATTTTTGTTTCATCAGACCAGAGGACATTTCTCCAAAAAGTACAATCTTTGTCCCCATGTGCAGTTGCAAACCGTAATCTGTCTTTTTTATAGCGTTTTTGGAGCAGTGGCTTCTTCCTCGCTGAGCGGCCTTTCAGGTTATGTCGATATAGAACTTGTTTTACTGTGGACATAGATACTTTTGTACCTGTTTCCTCCAGCATCTTCACAAGGTCCTTTACTGTTGTTCTGGGATTGATTTGCACTATTCGCACCAAAGTACGTTCATCTCTAGGAGACAGAACACATCTCTTCCTGAGCAGAATGACGGCTGCGTGATCCCATGATGTTTATATTTGCGTACTATTGTTTGTACAGATGAACGTGGTACCTTGGAAATTGCTCCCAAGGATGAACCAGACTTGTGGAGGTCTACAATTTTTTTTTCTGAGGTCTTGACTGATGTCTTTTGATTTTCCCATAATGTCAAGCAAAGAAGCACTGAATTTGAAGGTTGGCCTTGAAACATATCCACAGGTACACCTCCAATTGACTCAAATGGTGTAAATTAGCCTATCAGAAGATTCTAAAGCCATAACGTAATTTTCTGGAATTTGCCAAGCCTCTTTAAAGGCACAGTCAACATAGTGTATGTCAACTTCTGATGCACTGGAATTGTGGTACAGTGAATTATAAGTGAAATAATCTGTCTGTAAACAATTTTTGGAAAAATGACTTGTGTCATGCACAAAATAGATGTTCTAACCGACTTTCCAAAACTAGTTTGTTATCATGAAATGTGTGGAGTGGTTGAAAAACAAGCTTAATTGACTCCAACCTAAGTGTATGTACACTTCCGACTTTAACTGTGCATCAGCATGACTCATGAGGGAAGCTGAGCACCACAGCCATGGAAAGACACAACATAATGACACCTGAGGGAAGCTGAGCACCACAGCCATGTAAAGACACAACATAATGACACCTGAGGGAAGCTGAGCACCACAGCCATGTAAAGACACAACATAATGACCCCTGAAGGAAGCTGAGCACCACAGCCATGTAAAGACATTACATAATGACCCCTGAAGGAAGCTGAGCACCACAGCCATGTAAAGACATGACATAATGACCCCTGAAGGAAGCTGAGCACCACAGCCAAGTAAAGACACAACATAATGACCCCTGAAGGAAGCTGAGCACCACAGCCATGTAAAGACATGACATAATGACCCCTGAAGGAAGCTGAGCACCACAGCCAAGTAAAGACATGACATAATGACCCAGCTCTACCTCACACATAATGGAGCAGAGACCAGGATAATATGAATCAGAGGGGGATGGATACTCTGTTAGAGAGACATATACAGAAATATATATCAAGGGATCAAGCTATTTTACGAGGTCTCAGAACAACAGTGTGCTGAAATGAAATGGTATTAAGCCTCACTAGGTGGGTATCTGCGGTATCATCAACAGAATGCTCTGCCACATATAGGGAGCCCATGGCGGTGCTGTCATACTCATTCTAGACCCATGGCTGTCTCCATGAATGCTTTGCATTATCCAAGCAGACTGAGTTATGGACTCAGATACAGGCAGTGTAATCTGAGCCCACTTCCTGTTCAACACTACTTCACCCTCTCTAACCTTACCCCCAATCCGCCCAATCTCTAACTTCCTGGGGCTTGTCTCCAGTGCCGGGCCGGGGCATCCAGAGCCCAGGGAGGATTCCGGCTGGACTAGCCAGGCAGAGAGATCCCTCAACCTGGGCTTCATTACTGCCTGCCTCCCCTGGGAGGATTAGTCTTGTCTGGTCTGACAAATCCCTACAGCTGGCTGTTCTCTCCCTGGTTGTTCTCCCAATGTGTGGAGAGAACATGCCAGCAGTGGACTACCATCTACTGGCCTCGGATGGTGTTCCTCAGACATACAGTAATGAGAGGCAGAACCTGAAATGCCCCTAAATAAGCCAACAAGTGTTCCAGCTAGCTAGGTCAAGTTAGATTGCTATGGCTTCAGTTGTACAGCTACTACACAGCGAAGAAGAGGAATTGCTATATCGACGCAAGCAACACTTTTGACACTTATTTAACTCAATAGATATGGTAGATTTAAATCAGAAGAGGCTTGATGTTACCTTCTGGTAAGGAGTTTCTTTGTGCAGGTGGTCTCACTGGGATTCCATAAGTAGCAGAGGGACGTTCCCATGTTGTTTCTGGAAGGACACATAAATGGTTAAAGCCAAATGAGGAGTAAGGCACAATGGACACACAGTTCCACAGTTTCCCTGAACGCTGAATGAAACTCTAAAGAACACAGGTGGAGAGCACAACCATTCAGAAATGTTCAGAAAGTATTGTAGAGGACATGGTCACACAGGACTATAGCAGGCGACTACAGTGTTCTGTTAAACAGTGTTCTCGTTCAGTTGAGAACAGAGAAACAAGACGAGAATACTTTAAATGAAAAGTATTGAAATGAATGATTCACTTGCAGAAAAAACTATTGATATTCTTGACATTCTCTGAGAATGTTCCCGGGGCATCAAAGAAACAAGCAAGAAGTCCTTTATTATCTGAGCAGTGTTAGAGAGGCTTTCTGACTATCAATCAGGCAGACACACTGCATATACAATCATCTGATAACGTCGGCACATTACATGCTCTTGAGTAATAAAAGTGTTAGATTTGCTTGAAAATACAACTGAGTGCCCTTTAAAAATAGCATCTCTAATCAGTGTAATTCAAAAACACATTCTAATCATTATGCAGGTGAATTAATATAATAATGAGTGTTACAGCATGTGGTTTTATAAAATAGCCCCTGGGTCTTTATCTCTACTACAGTGTGTGGTGTGCCAAGGTGCAGTGTTCTGCCAGAGTGTTGGAGCTGCCGTGGGTGAAGCCTGGCTTTGTCCTGTGGGAAACAGTCTTTTTCTCTGGCTCCTATCCCATTGAGGGGCACGCACACGCACACGCACGCACACACACACACGCACACACACACGCACACGCACGCACACGCACACGCACACGCACACACACACACACACACACACACACACACACACACACACACACACACACACACACACACACACACACACACACACACACACACACACACACACACACACACACACACAGAGAGAGCTCTGTCTGTGTAGTGCAGACCACCAAATGAAAAGGGTTTGATAAGCATCTGGTTGGCTGCCTATTAGCCCTGGTATTAAACAAGCAGGTATTTCTTCTGTCTAGTAAACAGGGGTTGTTTAAATGTCATTACACAGGACGGCTTTGTGGAACACATGGGTTGAGCTGCTGAGGTACCTGCAGCAGTGGCTGCCATCACCACACATTTGGGCTAATCAGATGAAAGTGGATGAGATGTTAAGCCCTCCTTCAGATGAATGTGCTGGAGAGATGTTGATGATGGGGAATGGTAATGAGCTCCCCGAGACGGCAGCATTTCACAGCAGAATTGGAAACTATGGTTACCAAACAAAAACGGACAAATGAAACTGATGGTTTCTGATTTAACATTTGTGAACGCTAACCTGACGCAGTAAAAAAAATGAATTAAGCTTTATGTGTGTGGACCCATCACACTGTTTTTGCTCGTGAAAGGATGAAATATGTTTTGGTTCCAGCATAATCGGGAGGTTATATAGCTACAGTAGTAATGCAGATATATACATTATATATACATAGTCAGAGAGGTATTGTAGAAATCTATGGTGCTGGCAGAAGGTGAATCACAGCCAATAGGAGTGGAGGATCTGCCAGATTTCTTCCACCCTCCTCATAATATTGACCCTCCTCTCACATGAGTGAGCATGTCAGTAGGGTTGTGGTGGAGCTGTGTGCCTGGCTTACCTTTGCTGCCGGTGTTGACATAGTACCTGCATCCCTCGGGTGACTTGTAACATCTCCAGCCTTGGGGAAGAGGGACACTCTTACTCTCATCCCCCGGTGCAGGGCTGGTGGCCGCTGACTTCTGTCACAAACATACCACTCGTTTCACTACCAGATAATTCATATAAGCTGGGACTGTTTCCCAGTCTTGCTCATATAAATGGTGAGTACAAATATTAACTATTCATTGAGAAATGTTGATTTTGTTCTGTTTTTTTTTACTGTAATTGATTTGCGCACTTGATTAATACACATAATATTCCATACTACGTATATGCATATCGAGGGGTTGCATCAGCCTCTAATGTTCCCAATTAGCAGTGTCTGCTCATTTCTACCCAGTTACAGTACAAAGTACTCCAACATTTCTAAAGCAGGCTGATCACAGGCGCAGACACAGCTGTGTAGGAAAGATCTGTTTTAATTAGGAACAATGTCATAATTAACATAATGATTAATTCAGGAAATATTGAACTGTGACAAGGAATGGGAAAGCTTGTTTGATTGTAGGAAGGGTGTTCTTTTCTTGGAACCCTTCATGTGGTTGTTGGTAAACTGAGAAGACCCCACTGCTGAAAGAGACAAAAGAAAGCCCCATTGCACTCTGCAAACCCCCACCTAAACAAGCCTAATGGAACCAAATGAGAGCTCTTTGACAACACAGATCTGCCTTATGTTTATCGATGAGCAAAGGAAGCAAACAAAGAAAAGAACACACTCCCTACAATTAAACATGGGCAGGTTTGAAAACGCTGTGGATTTGCTTAGGTGCCTCTGGTACTGGGGGCCTTGAACGTGTGCAAGATATCATGAAATCAGCAGATTATCAAGGTGTTCTGGAGTGCAATGTTCAACCCAGTGTCCTAAAACTGTGTCTCTGTCAGTGGTGTAAAGTACTTAAGTGAAAATATTTTAAAGTACTAAGTCGTTTTTTAGGGTATCTGTACATTACTTTACTATTTATATTTTTGACAACTTTTACCTCACTACATTCCTAAAGAAAATGATGTACGTTTTACTCCATACATTTTCCCTGACAAAGTACTCATGACATTTTGAATGCTGAGCAGGACAGAAAACGGTCCAATTCACACACTTATCAAGAGAACATCCCTGGTCATCTCTACTGCCTCTGATCTGGTGGACTCAGTAAACAGAGAACATCCCTGGTCATCTCTACTGCCTCTGATCTGGTGGACTCAGTAAACAGAGAACATCCCTGGTCATCTCTACTGCCTCTGATCTGGTGGACTCAGTAAACAGAACATCCCTGGTCATCTCTACTGCCTCTGATCTGGCGGACTCAGTAAACAGAGAACATCCCTGGTCATCTCTACTGCCTCTGATCTGGCGGACTCAGTAAACAGAGAACATCCCTGGTCATCTCTACTGCCTCTGATCTGGCGGACTCAGTAAACAGAGAACATCCCTGGTCATCTCTACTGCCTCTGATCTGGCGGACTCAGTAAACAGAGAACATCCCTGGTCATCTCTACTGCCTCTGATCTGGAGAACTCAGTAAACACAAATGCTTTGCTTGTAAAGGATGTCTGAGTGTTGAAGTGTGACCCTTCTATCCATAAATAACAAAAACAAGAAAATTGTGTCGTATGGTTTGTTTAATATAAGGAGTTTTAAATTATTCATACTTTTACTTTTGATACTTAAGTATATTTAAAAACCAAATACTTTTAGACTTTTACTCAAGTAGTATTTTACTGGGTGACTTTCACTTTTACTTTTTTTATTAAGGTATCTTCACTTTTACTCCAGTATGACAATTGGGTACTTTTTCCTCCACTGATCTCTGTTGAAGGTTGTGGGTCTTCCAGCAGAACAACCACCCAAACACAAATGAGAAAGCACCCAGGAATGGTTCAATAATAAATAGTGGACTTCTGCAGTGACCAGCAATGAGTCCAGATCTGAATCCCATCAAAAACCTATGGTGAGATCAGAAAACAGCAATTGGTGAAAGGCTTCACTCAAACATTGAAAAATTGGTGCAGTTTGCAGCTGAAAAATGGGCCGTATTGCCATGTGCAGCAACCCCATTGATGATTACAATAAGTGTTTTTTTGCAGTCATGTTCGCCAAAGGCTGTTTAACCAAGTATTAGCCCTGGGTGCCATGTATTTTGTCCATGCCATTTGTTGAAATGTTATTAATATATATTAATAAATATATTTGTCCACCCTTGAAATCAAACCAAATTAAAGTTTATTTGTCACGTGCGCCGAATAAAATAGATGTAGACCTTACAGTGAAATGCTTACTTACAGGCTCTAACCAATAGTGAAAAAAAGGTGTTAGGTGAACAATAGGTAAGTAAAGAAATAAAACAACAGTAAAAAGACAGGCTATATACAGTAGCGAGGCTACATACAGTAGCAAGGCTATACACAGTAGCGAGGCTATATACAGTAGCAAGGCTATATACAGTAGCGAGGCTATATACAGTAGCTGGCGGAGGCTATATACAGTAGCAAGGCTATATGGCGGACAGTAGCGAGGCTACATACAGTAGCGAGGCTATATACAGTAGCAAGGCTTATATACAGTTAGCGAGGCTACATAACAAAAACAGTAGCGTATGGTTTGTTTAATATAAGGAGTTTTAAATTACATACTTTTACTTTTGATACTTAAGTATATTTACATACACTAGTATTTTACGAGGCTATATACAGTAGCAAGGCTCCATATACAAGGTTGAGGCTATATACAGTAGCAAGGCTATATACAGTAGTGGACTTCTGCAGTGACCAGCAAGGCTACATACAGTAGCGAAAGGCTATATACAGTAGCAAGGCTATATACTGTTTTTAGTCGCCAAAGGCTATATACAGTAGCATGCCATTTGGCTATATACAGTAGTGAGGCTACATACAGTAGCGAGGCTATATACAGTAGCAAGGCTATATACAGCAGCGAGGCTATATACAGTAGCGAGGCTATATACAGTAGCAAGGCTATATACAGTAGCGAGGCTACATACAGTAGCGAGGCTATATACAGTAGCGAGGCTACATACAGTAGCGAGGCTACATACAGTAGCGAGGCTATATACAGTAGCGAGGCTATATACAGCAGCGAGGCTATATACAGTAGCAGGGCTATATACAGTAGCGAGGCTATATACAGTAGCGAGGCTATATACAGTAGCGAGGCTATATACAGCAGCGAGGCTATATACAGTAGCAAGGCTATATACAGTAGCGAGGCTATATACAGTAGCAAGGCTATATACAGTAGCAAGGCTATATACAGTAGCAAGGCTATATACAGTAGCAAGGCTATATACAGTAGCGAGGCTATATACAGTAGCGAGGCTATATACAGCAGCGAGGCTATATACAGTAGCAAGGCTATATACAGTAGCGAGGCTACATACAGTAGCGAGGCTATATACAGTAGCGAGGCTACATACAGACACCGGTTAGTCTGGCTGATTGAGGTAGTATGTACATGTAGATATGGTTAAAGTGACTATGCATATATGATGAACAGAGAGTAGCAGTAGTGTAAAACCTACACTCGATCCCTCCGATGTCAACAACTACAGACCAGTATCCCTTCTTTCTTTTCTCTCCAAAACTCTTGAACGTGCCGTCCTTGGTCAGCTCTCCCGCTATCTCTCTCAGAATGACCTTCTTGATCCAAATCAGTCAGGTTTCAAGACTAGTCATTCAACTGAGACTGCTCTTCTCTGTATCACGGAGGCGCTCCGCACCGCTAAAGCTAACTCTCTCTCCTCTGCTCTCATCCTTCTAGACCTATCGGCTGCCTTCGATACTGTGAACCATCAGATCCTCCTCTCCACCCTCTCCGAGTTGGGCATCTCCGGCGCGGCCCATGCTTGGATTGCGTCCTACCTGACAGGTCGCTCCTACCAGGTGGCGTGGCGAGAATCTGTCTCCTCACCACGCGCTCTCACCACTGGTGTCCCCCAGGGCTCTGTTCTAGGCCCTCTCCTATTCTCGCTATACACCAAGTCACTTGGCTCTGTCATAATCTCACATGGTCTTTCCTATCATTGCTATGCAGACGACACACAATTAATCTTCTCCTTTCCCCCTTCTGATGACCAGGTGGCGAATCGCATCTCTGCATGTCTGGCAGACATATCAGTGTGGATGACGGATCACCACCTCAAGCTGAACCTCGGCAAGACGGAGCTGCTCTTCCTCCCGGGAAGGACTGCCCGTTCCATGATCTCGCCATCACGGTTGACAACTCCATTGTGTCCTCCTCCCAGAGCGCTAAGAACCTTGGCGTGATCCTGGACAACACCCTGTCGTTCTCAACTAACATCAAGGCGGTGGCCCGTTCCTGTAGGTTCATGCTCTACAACATCCGCAGAGTACGACCCTGCCTCACACAGGAAGCGGCGCAGGTCCTAATCCAGGCACTTGTCATCTCCCGTCTGGATTACTGCAACTCGCTGTTGGCTGGGCTCCCTGCCTGTGCCATTAAACCCCTACAACTCATCCAGAACGCCGCAGCCCGTCTAGTGTTCAACCTTCCCAAGTTCTCTCACGTCACCCCGCTCCTCCGCTCTCTCCACTGGCTTCCAGTTGAAGCTTGCATCCGCTACAAGACCATGGTGCTTGCCTACGGAGCTGTGAGGGGAACGGCACCTCAGTACCTCCAGGCTCTGATCAGGCCCTACACCCAAATAAGGGCACTGCGTTCATCCACCTCTGGCCTGCTCGCCTCCCTACCACTGAGGAAGTACAGTTCCCGCTCAGCCCAGTCAAAACTGTTCGCTGCTCTGGCTCCCCAATGGTGGAACAAACTCCCTCACGACGCCAGGACAGCGGAGTCAATCACCACCTTCCGGAGACACCTGAAACCCCACCTCTTTAAGGAATACCTAGGATAGGATAAAGTAATCCTTCTCACCCCCCCCCCCCCTTAAAATATTTAGATGCACTATTGTAAAGTGGTTGTTCCACTGGATGTCATAAGGTGAATGCACCAATTTGTAAGTCGCTCTGGATAAGAGCGTCTGCTAAATGACTTAAATGTAAATGTAAATGTAAAAGAAGGGTTGACGTGTGGTGGGTGGCGGGACACAATGCAGAAAGCCTGTTTAGCCAATGTGCGGGAGCACTGGTTGGTCAGCCCAATTGAAGTAGTATGTACATGAATATATAGTTAAAGTGACTATGCATGTATGATAAACAGAGAGTAGCAGCAGTGTAAAAAGAGGGTTTGGGTGGTGGGGGGGCACACAATGCAAATAGTCTGGGTAGCCTTTTGATGATCTGTTCAGGAGTCTTATGGCTTGGGGGTAAAAACTGTTGAGAAGCCTTTTGGTCCTAGACTTGGCACTCCGGTACGGCTTGCCATGCGGTAGTAGAGAGAACAGTCTATGACTGGGGTGGCTGGGGTCTTTGACAATTTTTAGGGCCTTCCTCTGACACCGCATGGTGTAGAGGTCTTGGATGGCAGGCAGTTTAGCCCCAGTGAATGTACTGGGCCGTTCGTACCCTCTGTAGTGCCTTGCGGTCAGCAATTGCCGTACCAGGTAGTGATGCAACCAGGTAGGATGCTCTCGATGTTGCAGCTGTAGAACTTTTTGAGGATCTCAGGACCCATGACAAATCTTTTTAGTTTCCTGAGGGGGAATAGGCTTTGTCGTGCCCTCTTCACGACTGTCTTGGTGTGTTTGGACCATTCTAGTTTGCTGTTGATGTGGACACCGAGGAACTTGAAGCTCTTAACCTGCTCCACTACAGCCCTGTCGATGAGAATGGGGACATGCTCGGTCCTCCTTTTCCTGTAGTCCACAATATTCTCCTTAGTCTTGGCTACGTTGTGGGATAGGTTGTTATTCTGGCACCACACGGCCAGGTATCTGATCTCCCCTCTATAGGCTGTCTCGTCGTTGTCTGTGATCAGGCCTACCACTGTTGTGTTGTCTGCAAACTAAATGATGTTGTTGGAGTCGTGCCTGGCCATGCAGTCATGGGTTAACAGGGAGTACAGGAGTGGACTGAGCACGCACCACTGTGGAGCTCCAGTGTTGAGGATCAGCGTGGCAGATGTGTTGTTACCTACCCTCACCATCTGGGGGCGGCCCGTCAGGAAGTCCAGGATCCAGTTGCAGAGGGAGGTGTTTAGTCCTAGGTTCCTTAGCTTAGTGATGAGCTTTGAGGGTATTATGGTGTTGAACGCTGAGATGTAGTCAATGAATAGCATTCTCACATAAGCAAACAACATCCGTTCCGATGTGCTGTTATTATTTAGAAGCTATTATTTTTGGCTCACAGTGCTTTCTTCAGGGCTTTCACAGTGCCTTCCCTTGGTTGGAGGGTGTTATTCACAATGATCCACTATCTGGATAAATAACAATAACAGCTTCTGGGACCTTATCAGCAGTTCCCAGAAGGCTCATACACACCCATAAAGCTCCTGGTCACAATGCAACTGCAGAATTTACTGTAGTGTACTTTATAAGGCAAAAATCCTCTTTAATCTACAGGGATGGCCTGACGGACGATTCATTGTCATTAACAACAGTGTGTTGCCCAGTCAAAGCTGTCTGCTGTATCTGACAGAGGGCCTGCTGAACTCTGCCTGTACTACTTCTAACATGGTGACTGGCTGCTAGTCACGACCCTACCCCAGATCCACTGCGTTTTGTGGGGACAGAGGGGGAGGAGAGAGGGAAAGGGAGGAGAGGAGGGAAGGATAATAATGGAATGATAAAGCAGAGAGATCCTGCTGATATCTACACTCGTTTGATGTACAAGATAAAAGGGATTCCTTTCTGTCTCTTTTTCTGATATAAAGCACTGGGCTTGCAGTGAGCAGTTTGCAGTGAGTACAATACAAAGCACCTCGTCTTCATTGACGAGCCATGCTGTTCTGCAGGAAACTGTCCTCGGTCATTTATCATGAGCTCATAAAATGCATTATCTTTCCTCAAGCTCCCAATAAGGACATACTGTATGTGATTTTCACTATGTCAGACAAATCATGAACATACTGTATCACCAAGGAGCACAATGTCCATTAGCTTAACATAAATCAGACTTTATACAAGTATAATGGTCCCTACTAACCCTGACCTAATGCATCTTAGGCAGCATACCATCCTCTGAACCATGGAATAGAAGTGAACTGGTACTTTTTGCCCGGAGGCATGAATCGTTAACTAATTAATCCTCCCAGAGAGATGTAAATGACAGATTCTTATCTTGAGATTTGTATCATATGTGATTTATCTCACTTCCCTGAGCTGTAGCGATTTCACATGTCCCCTGGCAAAAAAACTGTTGAATAAAGTGGAACGGCATCCAAGCTTTCAAAGAATTTAAAAGGACAAAATCCTCTGGATATCTCCTGCCAAATCCCACAATCCTTTGGGGTGGTGCTCCCACTGCAACCCCTGGGAGGAGGCTCTTTATAGAGTATACTCCCCTCCAGTTTCCTCAGTTCCCATTGAATACCAACAAAGCAACAGGACAGGGGAGAGTCTGGGCTCTTGCTGTTAGCATGCCCTTCTGTGGCTTCATTGGTATGACTGGGAATGAATGAGAGCATTAACCCCACATTGTGCTACCTGCAATAGGGGGATTATTATAGTACAGCACCTGAAGCTGGTTAGAGACAGGGGTACTAAAGGAATCAAATCAAATCCAAATCAAATCAAATGTTATTTGTCACATAGACATCGTTAGCAGATGTTAATGCGAGTGTAGCGAAATGCTTGGCATAGTTAAAGTGGCTAGTGATACATGTATTACATAAGGATGCAGTCGATGATATAGAGTACAGTATATACGTATGCATATGAGATGAATAATGTAGGGTAAGTAACATTATATAAGGTAGCATTGTTTAAAGTGGCTAGTGATATATTTACATAATTTCCCATCAATTCCCATTATTAAAGTGGCTGGAGTTGAGTCAGTGTCAGTGTGTTGGCAGCAGCCACTCAATGTTAGTGGTGGCTGTTTAACAGTCTGATGGCCTTGAGATAGAAGCTGTTTTTCAGTCTCTCGGCCCCAGCTTTGATGCACCTGTACTGGCCTCGCCTTCTGGATGATAGCGGGGTGAACAGGCAGTGATTCGGGTGGTTGTTGTCCTTGATGATCTTTATGGCCTTCCTGTAACATCGGGTGGTGTAGGTGTCCTGGAGGGCAGTACCCAGTTGCACAGGAAGTCCAGTACCCAGTTGCACAGGGCGAGGTCGAGACCCAGAGTCTCGAGCTTGATGACGAGCTTGGAGGGTACTATGGTGTTGAATGCCGAGCTGTAGTCGATGAACAGCATTCTCACATAGGTATTCCTCTTGTCCAGATGGGTTAGGGCAGTGTGCAGTGTGGTTGAGATTGCATCGTCTGTGGACCTATTTGGGCGGTAAGCAAATTGGAGTGGGTCTAGGGTGTCAGGTAGGGTGGAGGTGATATGGTCCTTGATTAGTCTCTCAAAGCACTTCATGATGACGGAAGTGAGTGCTACGGGGCGGTAGTCGTTTAGCTCAGTTACCTTAGCTTTCTTGGGAACAGGAACAATGGTGTCCCTCTTGAAGCATGTGGGAACAGCAGACTGGTATAGGGATTGATTGAATATGTCCGTAAACACACCGGCCAGCTGGTCAGCGCATGCTCTGAGGGTGCGGCTGGGGATGCCGTCTGGGCCTGCAGCCTTGCGAGCGTTAATACGTTTAAATGTCTTACTCACCTCGGCTGCAGTGAAGGAGAGACCGCATGTTTTCGTTGCAGGCCGTGTCAGTGGCACTGTATTGTCCTCAAAGCGGGCAAAAAAGTTATTTAGTCTGCCTGGGAGCAAGACATCCTGGTCCGTGACTGGGCTGGATTTCTTCTTGTAGTGATTGACTGTAGACCCTGCCACATGCATCTTGTGTCTGAGCCGTTGAATTGAGATTCTACTTTGTCTCTGTACTGACGCTTAGCTTGTTTGATAGCCTTGCGGAGGGAATAGCTGCACTGTTTGTATTCGGTCATGTTACCAGACACCTTGCCCTGATTAAAAGCAGTGGTTCGCGCTTTCAGTTTCACGTGAATGCTGCCATCAATCCACGGTTTCTGGTTAGGGAATGTTTTAATCATTGCTATGGGAACGACATCTTCAACGCACGTTCTAATGAACTCGCACACCGAATCAGCGTATTCGTCAATATTGTTAACTGACGCAATACGAAACATATCCCAGTCCACGTGATGGAAGCAGTCTTGGAGTGTGGAGTCAGCTTGGTCGGACCAGCGTTGGACAGGCCTCAGCGTGGGAGCCTCTTGTTTTAGTTTCTGTCTGTAGGCAGGGATCAACAAAATGGAGTCGTGGTCAGCTTTTCCAAAAGGGGGGCGGGGCAGGGCCTTATATGCGTCGCGGAAGTTAGAGTAAGAATGATCCAAGGTTTTTCCACCCCTGGTTGTGCAATCGATATGCTGATAAAATTTAGGGAGTCTTGTTTTCAGATTAGCCTTGTTAAAATCCCCAGCAACAATGAATGCAGCCTCCGGATAAATGGTTTCCAGTTTGCAAAGAGTTAAATAAAGTTTGTTCAGAGCTATCGATGTGTCTGCTTGGGGGGGGGGATATATACGGCTGTGATTATAATTGAAGAGAATTCTCTTGGTAGGTAATGCGGTCTACATTTGATTGTGAGGAATTCTCAATCAGGTGAACAGAAGGATTTGAGTTCCTGTATGTTTCTTTCATTACACCATGTCTCGTTAGCCATAAGGCATACGCCCCCGCCCCTCTTCTTACCAGAAAGATGTCTGTTTCTGTCGGCGCGATGCGTGGAGAAACCCGTTGGCTGCACCGCATCGGATAGCGTCTCTCCAGTGAGCCATGTTTCCGTGAAGAAAAAAAACGTTACAGTCTCTGATGTCCCTCTGGAATGCTACCCTTGCACGGATTTCATCAACCTTGTTGTCAAGAGACTGGACATTGGCAAGAAGAATGCTAGGGAGTGGTGCATGGTGTGCCCGTCTCCGGAGTCTGACCAGAAGACCGCCTCGTTTCCCTCTTTTTCGGAGTCGCTTTTTTTTGGGGTCGCAGCATGGGATCCATTCCGCTGTCCTGTTTGAAAGGCAGAACACAGGATCCGCGTCGCGAAAAACATATTATTGGAAAACACTAGCCTGGCCTAGTGTTAAATCCTCACCACTGACTGATTTTCTCTACACTCAGCTCTGCATGTCAATGTATCTCTCTGCCTATTGTATCCATCCTACTTAGGGCCGAGCTCTCTCTCTCAGTGGTGTGGCCCGGTGGACAAAGCCCTCTCACTGTCACTCCAGTTTTAAACTGTTACAGGTATTTGGACATAAAGATTAACTTTATCAAACAAAACAAACATTTATTGTGGAACTGGGATTCCTGGGAGTGCATTCTGATGAAGATCATCACAGGTAAGTGAATATTTATAATGCTATTTCTGACTTTTACTGACTCCACAACATAGCGGGTATCTGTATGGCTTGTTTTTGTGAGCGCTTTACTCCGATTATTGAGCACTGTACTCAGATTATTGCATGGTGTGCTTTTTCCGTAAAGCTTTTTTGAAATCTGACACAGCAGTTGCATTAAGGAGAAGTATATCTTTAGTTCTATGCATAACACTTGTAACTTTTATCAAAGTTTATGATGAGTATTTCTGTAAATTCATGTGGCTCTCTGCAAATTCGCCGGATGTATTCGAGGCACAACATTACTGAACATAACGTGCCAATGTAAACTGAGATTTTTGGATATAAATATGAACTTTATCGAACAAAACATACATGTATTGTGTAACATAAAGTCATATGAGTGCCATTTGATGAAGATCATCAAAGGTTAGTGATTCATTTTATCCCTATTTCTGCTTTTTGTGACTCCTCTCTTTGGCTGTATGTTTTTGTGACTAGGCGCTGACCTAACATAATCGTATGGTGTGCTTTCGCTGTAAAGCCTTTTTGAAATCGAACACGATGGCTAGATTAACAAGAAGTTAAGCTTTAATCTATTGCAGAGCTCAGCTTCCTGACCCTCAGTGACATTATCAGCTTGTCTGTCTCCTTCCGAAGCCTGGGCGGTTTAATAACCCACCATGTTATTCCAGCCCACTGTCCGCTCCTTTCTCACCCAGTGTCCTATAGTGTATTGCACATTATCTTGTGAATGTATGAAAGTTAAATATCTCAAAAAAATATTTCTGTATTACGCGCTCTGCCATTTCAGCGGATGTTGTCGAGGGGTTCTGCTAGCTACACTACAAACATTACCAGGTTCCTTTGAAGCAATTGTAAGGACAGTCCACCACAACATAACCAAGAGTTAGTGAGGCGTAGTCTGTGTAAGGCGTAGTCTGTGTTTAACCCACTGAGGTATGGTTTAATTTCATTATATATTAGAAACAGTTTAAGATCATTTTGAGAGGATTTCGCCAGTGGTTGAATGGGGAATTGGGCTTCTCGGGAAAATGTTGTCCGAGGTTGCAACAGTAACCAAGGGAGGCAGGGCTTAGCAAAAGGTAATTGGGAAATGTTCCAGAGAACGAGAGTGGGAGGAAGAGATGAAATTCCACTGCAAATGTGGTACTTGTGCTAGCTTTGAGTCATCAGTCAATCGAGTTTATTGTCATTGTATGACCCTTTGTTTAGAATGTCTACATACTGAGGGAGGTGATTTCAAAAACACTGCATCTGCATTGATTCAACCTGCTACCTCAGGCTCTGCTATGCACATAATATCTTCCATTCTGTCCAATCGAATCAATTCAAATGAAGTTACTGTGGTGCTTGTTGTCAGTCACCCACATTTGTGTACGTGTTAAATAATATATTGCAACAGAATGTTGCATCCAAGTTCAGTAAGGTAAGTGACTCTTGATCTGAAACACTCACAAAACATTAGACTAAATGTCATTTGTTTTTACACGATTTTCCCTGTGGCTCCAGGGCATGTACAGTACTAACTGTACTGTAAGTTTCAGTAATTATGAGAAAAGTCTTGCAAAACAACATACCGTAACTCCACACATGATAATGATAAAAAGGGCAAACATGGACAAATCAGTGAGCCCTGTTTCTTACACAGGCTAATGAACATGACAATAAACAATCCAGACTTCATTTAACAGGTTCTGTTTTTTAATTTGAAGGGAAACAGAGCCTTCCTGAAGACACAGAAGAAGAGGAAATTTGATTGAGCTAGGAGAGCAGGGTGGCTGAGGCACAGAGGGACATTTAAAACCAACAGTGAAGATCAAAGTGTTTTGGCAGGCCCCCCGCCCCACACGGCACACATTGTGCTGCAGACGAAGCGGGATATGAGAGCTATATCTGGACAGAGACAGACAGACCATGTCTAAGCAGAATAAAAATCCACCAAACTCAAAAGAAATGAGAAATAAAATACAACTCCATCCGACACAAAGGCTTGAACAGAACCAATGAATCTCCGGTACCCATTCTGTCTGAATATCACAATTGTTCCACTGAAGCAACAGTGCTCCATTGAAGCAACTCATTAATATGTCAAAAAATGTAACACCGCACATAAAGTACTGTCAAAAATGTCACTGATAACAGAGACCCGATAATAATAGCATTAAAAACAAAGCCTTACCATGTTGGGCTAAGACTACGTCGTCAGGAAGCAAACAGCCAAATGAGAGAAGTGTCCGTTAACTAGTCACAGTGAACACTGAGTGGGACAAGGCTCTTTTAGAACCAGGAGGAGGAAACATTTGTCACACATATGGGTTCTCATTACTGGCCAGAGTGACATGGCACCCAGGGTCAAAGCTAAGACATGGAAGGAATGGACAGACACTAAACATCTTTCTACTCCGCCTCGTTTCTTTATTTACAAAATGAAGAATAAAACGGTCCAGGAAGAACCATCTTGTGGTATGAGACGTTTTCTATGAGTCTTTGTTAGTGTCCAGCAGATGTAAGGGTCTGGAAGCCCGTTCCCAGATGCTGCCAGGACCCTGCTCCATGGCAGGCCACACAATGGCCAACACTGTGAGACAGAGCTGTGAGGCACTCGCAGGCAACAAGGCCCGTTTGTGTTGGTCCGTCCCTCCATTTCTTATAAATCAAATTGACCCTGTGTGAAGTGTGTTCGAGCTGTCACACTCCCCTCTGATACTGACTGATTGTGACTGACTATCTCTAAGATGGCATGCAGCCGGCCAGGCTACATCATCTGGCAGCTGGCTAGACAGAGATCTAAATGAAAAAGCGATGAGAACTGGAGAAGACAGCAGACACATTTTCAATCTTTTGAAACCCAACTCCCAAGCGGAGTCGTCCTGTTCAACATCAAGTTTGTTTATAGCCAGGATGTCTGACATGCCCTTAAGAGCCCATCAAGGCCATGGGGGACTAATATGTTTATAAGGCCTATTTGTGCCTTCTCACAATCATTCAGCTAAATGCAAATCAGAACAAAGGCTTACATTACCTATAAGACACAGAACTCATACTGATAGCATTAAGTTCCCAAAGCCTGTTACAGTAGTATATCTGGGTACACAATGTGCACTATAGGGACGGCTTCATGATGAGATTCTTGAGATGTTGATGGTTGACAACACATGACAATGTCTGAAACGAACACGTTGTCCTCTTGCATTTGGAATATGAGTTAGAACACATAAGCTCACACTAAACGTTCCATAAATGAGGACACAGTGTTTCTTGTTGACTGAACTTGTTGACAGCTGGCAAAGTACCGTTGATTAGATCCAGAGCATACTGGAGAGCATACTGGAGCGTTATTGACCGACTTCAATGGAGTGTTTCATGTTATCAAACAATCTTCACTGAAGGAGCAGCAAGAATTCAATGTTGGTTCTCTCGTCTGATGTGAGGGGTACAAAACACAAACATGCACCAAAAGCAGCTGTGGAGTATCTGTATCTGATCAGTTAATGAGTGGATCAGACTGATCAGTTAATGGTTAATGAGTTGATCAGACTGATCAGTTAATGGAGTTAATGAGTGTATCAGACTGATCAGTTAATGGAGTTAATGAGTTGATCAGACTGATCAGTTAATGGAGTTAATGAGTTGATCAGACTGATCAGTTAATGGAGTTAATGAGTTGATCAGACTGATCAGTTAATGAGTTCATGAGTTGATCAGACTGCAGAGCATATTGCTCAACTTTCAAATACACTTCATATAGTGTACCTTTGATCACTAAAGTGTAAAGTGTACTGTATATATAGGTACATCACGTGTGTGTGTGTGTGTGTGTGTGTGTGTGTGTGTGTGTGTGTGTGTGTGTGTGTGTGTGTGTGTGTGTGTGTGTGTGTGTGTGTGTGTGTGTGTGTGTGTGTGTGTGTGTGTGTGTGTGTGTGTGTGTGTGCGTGCGTGCGTGTGTGTGTGCGTGTGTGCGTGTGCATGCATTCGTGTGTGGAGGAGGCCTTCTCGTCAGGCAGGCCCTGTTACTGTACATTTTGAAATGAAAGACGACAGGTTTGAAAGGGTTGTTTATTGCCATCGACATCTTGTACTAGAAAAGCTTTTCACACCAGAAGGTGATTGATGTAGCTACGTTAAACTCAGTAAGTAAGCGCCCTCTTGTGGAAGATAACGGTGAAACAAGCAGTGTGATGCTTTCACTCATACAGAATGAAAAGGAATAGCCTTTAGAAGATTTGATTTGACCATTTAAAATCCATAAAATGTTACACCAAGCAACAGATACATAAATAAACACAGTATCTGACATCTCAGTACATGATCTGTAATTCTTCAAATTGAATTACGTTTGTCACCCCAAAGCACAATATTCAGTGTCTAACAACTTGAACTACAATATCTTATTTGATCGTTCTCAGTTTAGGTATGTATTCATTCATTTGTTATCTCATACATTCATTGTGTAAGGACACCTTGTGTGTGGATATTAAGTTCAAAGCCCTTGCAGACTAGGCTATCCTGCTGTCCATGACATATCAAATGTTCAATCAAAGTGAAATATAAATCCTGCTTCATTCATTTCTAGTTGGCATAAGACCTGGATGTCACTATGTGAATACACTGTCCTATCGCTCACCTTGCTGTGACATTGCACTCTACAGTCACATGGTATCATAACGTTCTGATGAAGCCTTGTCTTAAAGGGGTACTTTGGGACTTCCCCAGAGTGAGATGAACTTGTGGATACCATATTTATGTCTCTGCGTGCAGTTTGAATGAAGTTGCTAACCAGCCCAATTGCAAACTAGTGTTAGCTCACTGACTAGGAGCCTACGAATATCTGCTAGCATGCTAGTAGATATCCATAGACTTCCAGTCAGGGGCGGCAGGTAACCTAGTGGTTAGAGCTTTGGCCCATTAACCAAAAGGTTGCTCTGAGCCGACAAGGTAAAAATCTGTTGTTCTGAGCAAAACAGCTAACCCTGTTCCCCAGGCGCCATGGATGTTGATTATGGCATCCACAAATTCATTTGACTCCGAGGAAGTAGATAAAGGGCCAAAATCCCAAAGTATCCCCTTAACAATGAACAAAAGGTCACATGAAAATGATTAACTTTACTTCTTTGTGAATATTGTGGTCAGTAGAGTGGACATATAAGTTATGCTGGTTAATTATGCCACTCTGATGAACAGGAGAAGAACAGGGTTCATACTGTAACTGCTGTTCATACTGTAACTGCTGCTGTATTCTGCTCTCAACAACAGCAGATGAATGCTTTGACAGATATTACTGGCGAAAATGTTTCCCCCCCTATCTTTTGGCTTTTGTTACTATATCATCTTTATATGTAAGTTACAGTATTTCAGCTAGTTTCTCATCCGTGAAATATTGGGAGTATCATGTAATATTGTCATTACTATCCGTGGCTCTATACAATATATTATATGTATGTATAGAGAGAGAAACTTATGACCAGACCACTGAGCATAGAGCTAAACAGTCACAGTTCGTTGCAATCTCTTAATAATGCATTGATGTCAGGTTCTTTATTGAATGGAAATGTGACATATTATAGTGTGCGAGTGGTAGGCCTAAATATAACCATAGAGTACCTTGTGCTTAATGGAGTTATCCATGGACAACAGGTCCATGCAGCTCAAACAATGCATGCCCATGGAAAGGAAGGAGGATTCTCACCAAGGACAATGGCCCAGTATAAAAGAGGCTTCTGCAGCAGGCTATGCTCACCCCCTTAGCATCAGCACCAAGGTAAGTCTCCCCCTGCTTGACAAGAATAGCTGAATTCTTATAACTTCATGTTAAAAAGCAGATTTCCGTGTTATGTGGTTGCATTCTCAGACAGGCTTCTGGACCGTTCAAGCGCACAGCTTTTTTTGGTGTCAAGGGATTCAGTGATTGCAGTAAGCTGCAAGAAGTAGGTAGGTAGATTGACAAATGCCAATTTAATCTTTGACTTTCAAGGGGGGAAAAGCCTGAGGTTAAATGTGTTATGTTATACTGTATTCTTAGAGGCCAAAATGAGCAGGGATGGAGAAATGTCCATCTTCAGGCCAGCTTCCCAGTACCTGAGGAAGTCAGAGAAGGAGAGGATGGAGGCTCAACCTTCGCCCTTTGATGCCAAAACAGCCTGTTACGGCAGTGATGACAAAGAGCTCTATGTGAAGGGGCTCGTCCAGAACATAGACAGAGACAAAGTCACCGTCCAGACCCTGGATGACAGAGTAGGTCCACGGTGGAACCACTGTAGCAGTCAGTGGCAACATGGGCTCATTTCCATTCAATGTGCCAGATTGGAGGCTTGCCTTCAACAGCTTTCAGAACCCTGCTGTATTTTGTTTCTATTTTCCAGACTGTAACAGTCAAGGAGGACCAAGTCTCTCCAATGAACCATGCCAGGTTCGATAAAATGGAGGACATGGTTAGGATGACCCACCTCAATGAGCCCTCTGTGCTTTCTTTTGTATTGACAGACCTACTCTGGGCTGTTCTGTGTGACCCTGTGAAGTGGCTCCCGGTCTGTAACCCAGAGGTGGTGAGCGCCTACAGAGGGAAGAAGAGGATTAGAGGTCCCACCTCACATTTTCGCCCTCTCATGCTAACAGGTATGTCACCC
Organism: Oncorhynchus gorbuscha; assembly: GCF_021184085.1. Taxonomy (NCBI): domain Eukaryota; kingdom Metazoa; phylum Chordata; class Actinopteri; order Salmoniformes; family Salmonidae; genus Oncorhynchus; species Oncorhynchus gorbuscha. The sequence goes on along the minus strand of NC_060198.1, from coordinate 39,091,521 downwards.
ACTGCTTTAAATGTCTATTCATTACATATTGGGATTTTGAACATCCAACTCATTGTGCTTATTTTTCTTTAGATCGGGAACAGTGGAGAATCCGGTGCAGGCAAGACAGTAAACACCATACGTGTCATCCAGTACTTTGCGACAATCGCAGTGTCTGCGGACCAGAAACAAGAACCAGTCAGCAAGATGAAGGTAAGTTTATACCTTTTGTAGTGCAGTGGCTTTGACCGGTGCTGTGCAGAAATTGGCTTTGACAGGTGCTGTATAGAAATGGGATTTGTCTGGTGCTGTACAGAAATGGGATTTGTCGGGTGATGTACAGAAATGGGATTTGTCTGGTGATGTACAGAAATGGGATTTGTCTGGTGATGTACAGGAATGGGCTTTGACTGGTGATGTACAGGAATGGGCTTTGACTGGTGATGTACAGGAATGGGCTTTGTCTGGTGATGTACAGGAATGGGCTTTGTCTGGTGATGTACAGGAATGGGATTTGTCTGGTGATGTACAGAAATGGGATTTGTCTGGTGATGTACAGGAATGGGCTTTGACTGGTGATGTACAGGAATGGGCTTTGACTGGTGATGTACAGGAATGGGCTTTGTCTGGTGATGTACAGGAATGGGCTTTGTCTGGTGATGTACAGGAATGGGATTTGTCTGGTGCTGTACAGAAATGGGATTTGTCTGGTGATGTACAGAAATTGGATTTGTCTGGTGATGTACAGGAATGGGCTTTGTCTGGTGATGTACAGGAATGGGCTTTGACTGGTGATGTACAGGAATGGGCTTTGACTGGTGATGTACAGGAATGGGCTTTGACTGGTGATGTACAGGAATGGGCTTTGACTGGTGATGTACAGGAATGGGCTTTGTCTGGTGATGTACAGGAATGGGATTTGTCTGGTGCTGTACAGAAATGGGATTTGTCTGGTGATGTACAGAAATGGGATTTGTCTGGTGATGTACAGAAATGGGATTTGTCTGGTGATGTACAGGAATGGGCTTTGACTGGTGATGTACAGGAATGGGCTTTGACTGGTGATGTACAGGAATGGGCTTTGACTGGTGATGTACAGGAATGGGCTTTGACTGGTGATGTACAGGAATGGGCTTTGACTGGTGATGTACAGGAATGGGCTTTGACTGGTGATGTACAGGAATGGGCTTTGACTGGTGATGTACAGAAATGGATGTCAGATACATTTCCTTTCTTGTGGCAGGGAACCCTGGAGGATCATCCAGGCCAACCCTCTGCTGGAGGCTTTTGGGAATGCCAAGACGGTGAGGAATGACAACTCCTCTCGCTTTGTGAGTCAAACCAGAATCCAACGGAATTGTTTTTTTTACCCAGAAGCGTAGAAATAAGAGCTGAACAACATTAAACTTACAGTAAGACATTTTTTTTCTTCTCAAAAAGGCCAAATTCATTAGAATACACTTTAGTACAACGTACTAAACTGGTAAACTGGCCTCAGCAGGTATTGAAGTTTGTAAGTACAACATTTGTTTTGTTGCTAAAAATGCATTTCCTGACTTTATCCATATACTGTATGAGTGATGTTGAATGAATTCTGCATTGTTACTGAAAGATCTGCTGGAAAAACCTCGAGGGACATTTCAATTGGGTGCTGAGAGGAGCTACCATATATTCTACCAGCTAACTTGTAACAAGAAGCCAGAGCATATTGGTATGTAGAATCTTGACATACTGCAGTATCTCTCTTACTAAGCCTCTCTCACACAAACACACACACACACACAAACTAGCAAATAATATGGGACCCCCATCATACGGGACCCCCATCATACGGGACCCCCATCATACGGGACCCCCATCATACGTTAACATGTCATGTCATCGGGTGAATCATAACTCCAAACACATTTTCACTAAGAGCATCTTTTATATACAGTATATATATTTCCACACTACAAGGTTTGATTAATACTGTGAAATTTCGAAACATATGATAATGTTCTTTTAGTGTAAAAATGTCAGCCTGTTTTGGTGGTATGGAGTTTTGGCCTTCTATGGCGACATCACTCCATGGTGACATCATTTATTCATTAATAAACCAATAAGAAAGAGAGTTCCAAACCTCTCTGCCAATAACAGCAAATGTTCCATTTTCCCCTCCCCAATCAGACCTCTCCCAGACAGTCCTAGCAACATTCTTGCTTGAGAAATTGCTCTTTGCTAAGAAGCTACTTTTGTTTCTTTTTGACCATTTTAATTGAAAACAAATAACGGCACTTAATTACACAGAAACGATTTGATATTGAGATAACATGCACTGGTACAGTATCCTGTTTGTGGGTGCTTTTCAAAGTCTACGAATGTCAGATACTCCAGTTAGTGTAACTGGCTCCGGTGAGTGTAATTTGCTCAATATTAGTAGTCGAGAAATAAAGTGAGAACGAAGATATTGTCCTCTTTTCTACTGTAGGTACTGTATGTCATTCTAAACTTGTCTATTCTGTTGCTGCTAGCAATATTCATAAAAACATTGAGAAAAATGGACTTAAAAAAATAAATAAATTGGGGACCCCAGTCTAATTGAATTTCCCCCTTTCAGATATGCTTCTCATCACCCCCAACTCCTATGACTTTGCCTTTATAAGTCAAGGAGAAATCACTGTGAAGAGCATAGACGATGCAGATGAATTGATAGCTACTGATGTGAGTTGAGTTAAGGGGATCAAACACGCATGGTTTCTTTTCAGATAGCTTTCATTTGATGTCCCTCTTATATGGCACAGGAAGCTATTGATATCCTGGGTTTTATTGCTGATGAAAAAGTGGGCATCTACAAGCAGACTGGAGCCATAATGCATCATGGGAACATGAAGTTCAAGCAGAAGCAACGTGAGGAACAGGCAGAACCTGATGGCACCGAGGGTGAGGGGGAACACTCTAAAAACCCTTCATCACATGATTGTGTATATCATAACATAACATAATCAAATACAAGTAATCAGGTAGTCATCAATCTTTGTCATAGAGAACAGGTATTAACAAAACAAAAGTTGTAATGTCATAAATTGACAGTTGTCTGCTCTGTTTGTAAAGTATTGTTGTGTTCTCTATACAGAAGCTGATAAAGCAGCATACCTGATGGGCTTGAACTCTGTTGACCTGAGTAAAGGTTGGGAATGAGTATGCCACTAAAGGACAAAGCGTTCAGCAAGTAAGGCAATAAGACATGGACAATACATGTCTTTAGACTAAGCAATGGTCAACTTAGAGGATATGTTCTATATAGTATAAGAGTATAACTCCATTGGAGCCCCTGCCAAATCAGTCTATGAGAAGATGTTCTTTTGGATGGTCTTAAGGATCAACCAACAACTGGATACAAAGCAGTCCAGACAACATTTCATTGGTGTTCTGGATATTGCTGGATTTGAGATCTTTGAAGAATGGTTCCAACACATTGATATCTTTCATTACTAATGTTTTGTGAACTGAAACAAGTATACATTGATCTTCAGGCATTCATTTGCATGATACTTTCATATTCCCTCAGTACAACACACTGGAACAGCTCTGCATCAACTTCACTAATGAGAAACTACAACAATCACCACATGTTTGTGTTGGAACCAGAGGAATACAAGAAGGAAGGAATAGACTGGGAGTTCATTGACTTTGGTATGGACTTGGCTGCCTGTATTGAGCTTAGTGAGAAGGTATTGTCAAAAACCATATAGATTGATTTAATCATGTTGAATGCCCTGCATTTGACTAGTTATTCTCAGTAATTAATAATCTCTTGTCCACCAACCAATGGGCATCTTCTCCATCCTTGAAGAGGATGTTCCCTAAGTCAACAGACACTTCTTTCAAGAACAAACTCTATGACCAGCATCTTGGAAAGAACCAAGATTTCAAAAAGCCAAAGATTATCAAAGGCAAACCTTTAGCCCACTTGTCCCTGGTGCACTATGCTGGTACTGTGGACTACAGTTTCACTGGCTGGCTAGAGAAGAACAAGGACCCATTGAATGAGTGTGTTCTGCAGCTGTACCAGAAGTCATCTGTCAAAATACTGTATGCTTTTACGCAACCTTCTCTGCAACAGACGGTAACCATGCATTTTCTGTTTATATTACCTGATCAAATTAGATCAACTGACTATGAAGACCATCTTAATTCATCTCACATAGCTAAAATAACAGGCCATGCCGTATTGATAATTATTTCAACATTGTTTCTTCAGAGCCTGCGGCAGGTGGTGCGGCCAAGAAAGTTACTAAGAACGGGAGCATCGTTCCAAACAGGTTCCGCTCTGATCAGAGTAAGGTGTTGATCAATGTGCAGTGCTACATAGACAAAATAAGACATCATTCTCTCACCACATGAGCGATTGTATATAGTCTATATACCTACACTTCCTGATACATTTTTACCTTGGCAAGCGCATGACAAACTTGAGAACAACCCATCCTCACTTTGTGCAGTGTTTGATTCCAAATGAGACCAAAACACAAGGTGCTCAGGATAATCTGCTCAATATCAACTCCATTGAACTTTACTGCCTTGAGATACTGCTAAATGTCATTTTATGCTTTCATCATAGGTGCAATGGAAAACCAATTGGTTATCCACCAGCTGCGCTGCAATGGTGTGTTGGAGTGTATCAGAATCTGCAGGAAGGGATTCCCAAGCAGAATCCTTTATGGAGACTTCAAGCAGAGGTAAATTGGGGGGGACATGTTAATGTAACGGAGTTAAGAATGTGCCTTAAGCTCACTCCACAGCTGGCTTGAAATGTCGCCTATGGAGCTATTCAATTTCTACCTTTTGTATAGCTCAAATGGTTGGTAAGTTGTCAAGGAGGGACGGCTGTGTGTTTATGAGCAGAGGATCAATGGTTCGAGGTCGGTATGGGGACAGGGACAGTGGAGGAAGCTAAACTGTTAGCAGCACACTGATGTCGGTTTCATTACGGACTACTTGGTATACGGTTTCTAGTGTATTCAGTAATAATGCTTGGTCCCATGTTTCAGGTACAGGATCCTGAATGCCAGTGCTATCCCAGAGGGACAGTTCACGGATAACAAGAAGGCTGCGGAGAAACTGCTAGGCTCCATTGATGTGGATCATACTCAGTACAGGTTCGGCCACACCAAGGTGCACTTTTCACATTGCATACAACATTCACACTGTAATAGTAATGCACAATCCCTATATTGATAGTAAACCAAACTCCTCTTTTTCAGGTGTTTTTTAAAGCTGGTCTCCTGGGTGCTCTGGAGGGGATGAGAGATGAGCGCCTAGCCCATGTTGTGACATCCACTCAGGCACTGTGTCGAGGATATGTTGTCAGACTGGAGTACCAGAAGATGATGGCCAGAAGGTATGGAAACACGGGTATTTTGCAATATCAACACCGTGAACTCTGGGATATCATTTAAGTCAATTTTGAATGAAAACTAACAGAATAATCTTGACTTTACTTTGATAGGGAGTCCCATTTACACCATACAATATGATTTCTGCTAAATCATGAACGTGAAACACTGGCCATGGATGAAACTATATTTCAACCTCAAGCCTCTTCTGAAGAGTGCAGAATTGGAAAAAGAGATGGCCCAAATAAAGGTGGACTTCACTAAAGTGCAACGAGGAACTGGCCACATCAGAAAGCAGGAGAAAGTAGCTTGAGGAGAAGATGGTCTCTATTGTCCAAGAGAAGAATGACCTTCTCCTTCAAGTTCAGGGTGTAAGTACTCCCAAAATAGTTGAATAAATAGTGAAATACATCAACTAACATTATAACACTTTAGTAGTTGTTATTTCATCAACAAAATGATATTATTTCTGACTAATTAGGAATCCGATCATCTGCTGGATGCTGAAGAGAGATGTGAGGGCCTAATCAAAAGCAAGATCCAGATGGAACAAAAACTTAAGGAGGTAACAGAAAGACTGGAGAATGAGGAGGATGGGAATGCTGAGCTGACTGCAAAGAAGAGGAAGCTGGAGGATGAGTGCTCTAAGCTCAAGATGACTTAGAACTCACCTTAGCCAAAGTGGAGAAGGAGAAACATGCCATAGAGAACAAGGTAATCCACCTACTCCCATTAGGCTTTCTCAGGGTTTAAACCATTTCAACAGTTTCACAACAACACTTCATTATTATTTCAGGTCCCAAGGTGAGAATGGCGTTAAACTGACCAAGGAGAAGAGAACCCTTCAAGAGGCCCACCAACAAACACTAGATGACCTGCAATCAGAGGGGGACAAAGTCAACACTGAACAAAGCCAAATCCAAGCTGGAACAGCAAGTTGATGATGTGAGTTAGTTTATTAAATGAACATGGGTGTGATGATGTGTGAAATGTAAAATAAGGTACATGTACAGTACTCTGTATTTTATCTGTATGAATGTAGCTTGAAGGTTCCCTGGAACAAGAGAAGAAGGTTCGTATGGACCTCGAGAGAGCCAAGAGAAAGCTGGAGGGCGACCTGAAGCTGTCTCAGGACACCTTAATGGACCTGGAGAATGAGAAGCAGCAGCTGAATGAGAAGCTCAAGATGTATGACTACTTTTTCCCCCAAACACATGCACAAAACAGGATCAAACCTTTAACATAAAACTACACCAGTATTGTATGAACCTCACAGTAGTTTGACATTGTCTAATGTTGCATTAAACAGGAAATACTTTGAGGTGTCACAGCTGCTGGGTAAGTTTGAGGAGGAACAGTCTATTTCTGCACAACTTCAGAAGAAAATCAAAGAGCTTCAGGTGAAGAAATTCTTCCGGTATTTGTCTAATGGGTTAATTAACTTGAGGATCTGTTATCTGTTATGGATAAATGCACTATGGATATGTTAGGCAAACTGAACATAGTTTGTTAACCTGTAGGGTCGTGTTGAGGAACTTGAGGAGGAAACTGAGGCTAATCGTGCTGTTCGGGCCAAGCTAGAGAAGCAGAGGGCTGACCTCTCCAGGCAACTTGAGGAGATCAGTGAAAGACTTGAGGAGGCTGGTGGAGTCACTGCTACTCAGGTTGAGATGAACAAGATGCATGAGGCTGTTGTTTCAGAAGCTGCGTCGAGACCTGGAGGAGTCGTCTCTACAGCATGACGCTACCTCTTCTACTCTGCGTTAAAAAAACATGCCGACAGTGTGGCAGAACTGGGAGAGCAGATTGACAACCTCCAGAGAGTTAAGCAGAATCTGGAAAAAGAGAAAAGTGAGCTAAAACTGGAGGTGGATGACCTGTCAAGCAACATGGAGGCTATTGCTAAAGCAAAGGTAAGTTAACAAATATTTGTTAATGTTTGTTTTTGGTTTTGAAATATATATTGAAATAGCTACAGTTTTTTTAATTTGTGAAATCTACAATTTTACAGATCAATTTGGAAAAACTGTGCCATTCTCTTGAAGATCATCTGAGTGAAGTGAAAACTAAAGAGGAAGAACATCAAAGATTAATCAATGATCTTTCAAGCCAGAAGGCTCGACTCCAGACAGAAAATGGTGAAAACTTAACGTCCAAATAGTCAAAGCCAATGTTCACATCTACATATTTCTGAACTTCTATTTTGATAATTTTCAGGGGAGATGTCACGACTGCTTGAGGAGAAGGATTCCTTAATGTCACACCTAACTCGTGGCAAACAAGCCTATGTCCAAAAAATTGAAGAGCTGAAAAGGCAGAATGAGGAGGATGTTAAGGTCAACATAATATATGCTACTAAAATGTTATGTTTGTGAATAAAAAGCCCATGACATTTGCTTTCCATATTAGGCTAAGAAAGCCCTGGCCCATGTTTCGGGAGCAGTATGAGGAGGAGCAGAAGTCCAAGGCTGAGCTGTAGCTCAGCATGTCCAAGGCCAACAGTGAGGTAGCTCTGTGGAGAACCAAGTATGAGACTGATGCCATCCAGTGCACTGAGGAACTTGAAGAGGCCAAGTAAGATCCAACATAACTGATCTATTTTCTCCATGTGATCGCTTCAACCAGAGGGAAAGGTATTATGGAATTCCATGTTTCCCACTACAGGAAAAAGCTAGCCCTATGTCTTCAGGAAGCAGAGGAAGCTGTTGAGGCAACCAACTCCAAGTGCTCCTCATTGGAGAAGACCAAGCAAAGGCTGCAAGGGGAGGTGGAGTATCTTATGATGGACGTTGAGAAAGCCAACTCCGCTGCTGTCTCTTTGGACAAGAAGCAAAGAAATGTTGATAAGGTGCAAGATAGCATACCTACTATTTTAGAAATAAATGTTTATGATGCTTTAACATGTGTTTATTTATATGACAAATATAGCCTGTCTATAATAAGTAATATTTTGTCATTTGCAGATCTTGGCAGAGTGGAAGCAGAAATTTGAGGAGTGTCAGGCAGAGCTGGAGGCATCGTTGAAAGAGGTTTGCTCTATGGGCTCTGAGAACTTCAAAAGGAAGAATGGCTATGAAGAATCTCTTGAACATCTCGAAACACTCAAACACGAAAACAAAAACCTGCAACATATGTTAAGGTTCTTTATTAAGTAAATGCTCTCATGCCACGCACAATCTTTAAGTATAGAAACAATTATGCTTACTGATTTCTTTTCTATTCTAGAGGAAATTATGGATCTTACTGAACAGCTAGGGGAAACAGGAAAAAAACATGAATGAAAAGTCAAAGAAACACAGGAGAAGACAGAGAAGACAACAGGAGAAGACAGAGGTTCAGACTGCCCTGGAGGAGGCAGAGGTAATAGTAAAGATGGGCACCTCATATTTATCCTGATTCCCAACTACAATACCTTCCTGTCTCATGTGACTGTATGTTAACTCCCATTCAGGCATCTCTGGAGCATAAGGAATCTAAGCTCCTCCGTGTACAGCTGGAGTTGAACCAGGTGAAGTCTGAAGTGGACAGAAAGATTTCTGAAAAGGAGGAGGAGATTGACCAGCTGAAGAGAAACAGACAGAGAGTTATTGATTCCATGCAAACCAATCTGGACTCTGAGGTCAGGAGCAGGAATGATACCCTGCGAGTTAAGAAGAAGATGGAGGGAGACCTCAATGAGATGGGGATTCAGCTGAGCCATGCTAATAGACAGGCCAGTGAGTCACAGAAACAGCGGAGATATATACAAGTTCAGCTCTAGGTTAGCTAATGGAAACATACTGTACATGGAATATACTGTATGTCTTGCAGTTATAGGAGAGACTTCACCGTTTTCTCCTCCTTTGATCAATTCATTCCCCCATAGGAAGCACAACTGCACCTTGATCATGCTATTAGAGGACAGGAGGATATGAAGGAGCAGGTCATCATGTCTGAGCGCAGGAGCAACCTGTCGCAGGATGAAATTGAGGAGATGAGGGTACTCTGGAGTATACTGAGAGAAGCCGTAAAACAGCTGAGCAAGAACTATTGGGTGCTAGTGAGAGAGTGCAGCTATTGCACTCACAGGTACAGTACTCCACTTTCTTAATAATCTAAGTCCTAATGTAAAAACTAATTAAATCTAAAAATAGAAAATGTCCCCATTATAATTTGCTGAATTACATTACAAGCCTGATCAACAGTTTCAAGAATCGTGAGACTGATCTCATCTCAATTCAGGGTGAGTTGGAAGACAGTATTCAGGAGGCCAGAAATGCTGAGAAGGCCAAAAAGGCTATCACTGATGTAAGTTTATATTCTACCTTATTTACTGTCAGTGTCCCTTTTATGGTTATCAATGTGCTAAACTGTTTTTATGGTTTTTAATGTGCTAAACTGTTTTTATGGTTATTAATGTGCTAAACTGTTTTTATGGTTATCAATGGACTAAACTGTTTTTATGGTTATCAATGTGCTAAACTGTTTTTAGGGTTATCAATGTGCTAAACTGTTTTTATGGTTACCAATGTGCTAAACTGTTTTTATGGTTATCAATGTGCTAAACTGTTTTTATGGTTACCAATGTGCTAAACTGTTTTTATGGTTATCAATGTGCTAAACTGTTTTTATGGTTATCAATGTGCTAAACTGTTTTTATGGTTATCAATGTGCTAAACTGTTTTTATGGTTATCAATGTGCTAAACTGTTTTTATGGTTATCAATATGCTAAACTGTTTTTATGGTTATCAATGTGCTAAACTGTTTTTATGGTTATCAATGTGCTCAACTGTTTTTATGGTTACCAATGTGCTAAACTGTTTTTATGGTTATCAATGTGCTAAACTGTTTTTATGGTTATCAATGTGCTAAACTGTTTTTATGGTTACCAATGTGCTAAACTGTTTTTATGGTTACCAATGTGCTAAACTGTTTTTATTGCTATCAATGGGCTAAACTGTTTTTATGGTTATCAATGGGCTAAACTGTTTTTATGGTTACCAATGTGCTAAACTATTTTTATGGTTATCAATGTGCTAAACTGTTTTTATGGCTATCAATGGGCTAAACTGTTTTTATGGTTACCAATGTGCTAAACTGTTTTTATTGCTATCAATGGGCTAAACTGTTTTTATGGTTACCAATGTGCTAAACTGTTTTTATGGTTACCAATGTGCTAAACTGTTTTTATTGCATGTTCAGGCTGTCATGATGGCAGAGGAGCTGAAGAAGGAGCAGGACACAAGTGGTCACCTGGAGAGGATGAAGAAGAATCTGGAGATCACCTTCAAGGACCTGCAGCAGCGTCTGGATGAGGCAGAGAATATTGCCATGAACGGTGAAAAGAAGCAACTCCAGAAACTGGAGACAAGGGTAGTGTTTTTATAGTTAATATTATAATACAACCTTGACTACAATTGGAGATGCAGATGACAATGTTATTCTGTTATAGTGTGGTGGTAATAGTTGTTGGTTTCAATCAGGTGAGAGAGCTGGAGAATGAGCTAGAGTCAGAGCAGAAACACATCTCAGATGCTGTCAAAGGCATACGCAAGTATGAGTGCAGAATCAAGGAGCTCACCTATCAGGTAAATGTCAGCTGGATGGATACACTGCATGCAAAACTTCACCATTGATTTCCTCATCACCACAGTTCTTTGGTGAGTCCTAAGAACTCTTTTTTTGTAAACAATCTGAGGAAGATAAAAATAACATCATTAGACTTCAAGAACTGGTGGACAAGTTACAGCTGAAGGTTAAAGCCTACAAGAGACAGGTGGAGGAGGCTGTGAGTACAACTCAATCCAGACCAGTTTACACATGGTTTGGAACCTCCCTTAAAAATGTTGATACTTGATCCAATTAAATTTTATAGGAGGAGCAAGCCAATTCCCACCTGACCAAGTTCAGGAAGGTGCAGCATGAGTTGGAGGAGGCTGAAGAGCGTGCTGACATTGCTGAGACCCAGGTCAACAGATGCGGGTCAAGAGTCATGACATGGGCAAGGTGAGTTGATGGGATAGCAAACTTACTGCATTGTATTTTGTTCATACAATAAATCTGACTAACCAATCCTGATATACTGAAGTGGCATACAATATATTCCTTACTATTTCCTTATTTTAGTGGGAAAAGTCAGTGAAGAGTAGCAGATGGCTGGCATTCTGAAGAAAACGTGGGCAATGCCTGCAACATTAATAAGCAACATCCTCTTAACCAACTTCCAAATACCTTGTTTGTTTAGTCTAATAGATATTGATGGGAACTGCAAGAAAATGGTCAAGAGGTGAAATGTAGAAGTTGTAGATGTATTATTTTTGGTTTGCAGTAGTGGATGTATGTTGCCCTATAATAATACACTTTCAACATGATTTGTGTTTATTGATTCATTGTATGGATACACAAAAGTTAGCTAATGCTATTTGACAGAATTATTCGTAAAAAAATAAATAATAATAATAGCCTGGTATTTATTACTGCTATATCCCATTTTGAATGACGCAAAATCCACTCAACATTAGGGCCTACCTACACAGAACAGGTTCACAGTTGATAAACCTAGGTCTTGCATTCCATTTGCAGACATGGTGGCTTACCGGGCATTCAGCTCAAAAAAACATGTACAAATTTCTCTATAGAAACGTTTTTTCTTTCACATTCTGCCCTCAACTTCAACCCATTAGCATTGCAGTATCCTAATGGAATTCCTATTGCTGAAAAATAAACTAAAAATAATCACTTAATAAATCCAACACTGATACAATTCTTAATGATTTGGTGGACTCATAACCTAGCCATGGATGATTACATAATGACTACCCACTGGGCACAAAGTGGTTGTATAGTGACACAATGTATGTGACGTTGAATATAAGTGGAAAATACATTGAATTTGAAAACAATGTCAACTGTTGTTTTGAGGGTGATATTTCAACCACATAGACCATGTCATCATGGTAACCAAATTTCTACATAGACAAAAAATATGTAGAATTTGTACCTTGAAAACAATGTCAGATATCTATGTTATATCTACGTTACATGGGCTGGGCAGCACCTCCTACTGGACTGTTCACTCTGCTACCGCACCAGAAGCGGTACCGGAGCGCCAAGTCTAGGTCCAAGAGGCTTCTAAACAGCTTCCAACCACAAGCCATAAGACTCCTGAACAGCTAATCAAATGGCTACCCAGACTATCCCCCCCCCTCTGCATGTACATAATTACCTCAACTACCTCGACACCGGTGCCCCCGCACATTGACACATTGACTCTGTACTGATACCCCCTGTATACAGCCCTGCTATTGTTATTTACTGCTGCTCTTTAATTATTTGTGTTTCTTATCTCGTACTTTTTTTGTAGGTATTTTCTTAAAACTGCATTGTTGGTTAAGGGTTTGTAAGTAAGCATCTCACTGTAAGGTACCTGTTGTATCTGGCGCATGTGACAAATAAAAATGTATTTGATCTACCTACTGCTACCCTTTGGTCTCGCATCCAGGGTTTTAACTAAGCCCAACACTGCTTGGCTTTGATATTTGTCACTTACTATTAGCCGTGCTATCATGAGAATGATTGTTTAGAGATCTCCACTTAAAAACGGGTAGGTGTAACATATATCATATATCATTTAGGCCTATATAGCATATGCACATTCAACAGCTATTGTTTCAATTCAAGCCTCGATTCAACTAAAAATAGACAATACATATAAGACTTCGGATTCAAGTTCTGTTTGATTTCAAATGTAATAATATTGAATTGTGTTTGGTTGTAAACGCAAACAAATATACAGTCGTGGACAAAAGTTTTTGAGAATGACACAAATATTAACTTTCACAAAGTCTGCTGCCTCAGTGTCTTTAGATATTTTTGTCAGATGTTACTATGGAATACTGAAGTATAATTACAAGCATTTCATAAGTGTCAAAGGCTTTTATTGACAATTACATGAAGTTGATGCAAAGAGTCAATATTTGCAGTGTTGACCCTTCTTTTTCAAGACCTCTGCAATCCGCCCTGGCATGCTGTCAATTAACTTCTGGGCCACATCCTGACTGATGGCAGCCCTTTCTTGCATAATCAATGCTTGGAGTTTGTCAGAATGTGTGTGTTTTTTTTTGTCCACCCGCTTCTTGAGGATTAACCACAAGTTCTCAATGGGATTAAGGTCTGGGAAGTTTCCTGGCCATGGACCCAAAATATTGATGTTTTGTTCCCCGAGCCACTTAGCTATCACTTTTGCCTTATGGCAAGGTGCTCCATCATGCTGGAAAAGGCATTGTTCGTCACCAAACTTTTCCAGGATGGTTTGGAGAAGTTGCTCTCGGAGGATGTGTTAGTACCATTCTTTATTCATGGCTGTGTTCTTAGGCAAAATTGTGAGTGAGCCCACTCCTTTGGCTGAGAAGCAACCCCACACATTAATGGTCTCAGGATGCTTTACTGTTGGCATGACACAGGACAGATGGTAGTGCTCACCTTGTCTTCTCCGGACAAGTTTTTTTCCCGGATGCCCCAAACAATCGTTAAGGGGATTCATCTGAGAAAATGACTTAACCCCAGTCCTCAGCAGTCCAATCCCTCTACCTTTTGCAGAATATCAGTCTGTCCCTGATGTTTTTCCTGGAGAGAAGTGGCTTCTTTGCTGCCCTTCTTGACACCAGGCCATCCTCCAAACGTCTTCGCCTCACTGTGCATGCAGATGCACTGCCTTGCTGACATTCCTGAGAAAGCTCTGTACTGGTGGTGCCCCGATCCCGCAGCTGAATCAACTTTAGGAGACGGTCCTGGCGCTTGCTGGACTTTCTTGGGCGCCCTGAAGCCTTCTTCACAACAATTGAACCGCTCTCCTTGAAGTTCTTAATGATCTGATAAATGGTTGATTTAGGTGCAATCTTACTGGCAGCAATATCCTTGCTTGTGAAGCCCTTTTTGTGCAAAGCAATGATGACGGCACGTGTTTCCTTGCAGGTAACCATGGTTGACAGATGAAGAACAATGATTCCAAGCACCACCCCCCTTTTGAAGCTTCCAGTCTGTTATTCAAACTCAATCAGCATGACAGAGTGATTTCCAGCCTTGTCTTTGTGTCACGATCGTTATAAGGAGTGGACCAAGATGAAGCGTGGTATGTTTCCATCCTTTATTTGGAAGAGAAAACACAAAGCACAAAAACAATAAAGCGATTAAACTAAATGAGTCTGCAGTGCAGAAAGCAACTCCACACAAACATAGTCAAGATCCCACAAAGCACAATGGGAAAATGGCTACCGAAATATGATCCCCAATCAGAGACAACGATAAACAGCTGCCTCTGATTGGGAACCATATCAGGCCACCATAGAAATACAATTCCCCTAGATAACCCACCATAAATCACACCCCGAGAATAAACACACCCCGAGAACAGCTCTCTATAGTCAGGGTATGACAGTACCCCCCCAAAGGTGGCAAAACCTGACTACATAGGGGAGGGTCCGGGTGGGCATCTACCATCGGGGGCGGCTCCGGTGCGGGGCGCGTCGCCGGATGCTCCGGACCATGGATCGTCCCCGGAGGAACCAGACCGTGGATTGTCCCTGGAGGAACCGGACCGTGGATAGTTACCGGAGGAACCGGACCGTAGAATGTCACCAGGGACTCCGGACCGTGGATAATTTTGAAAAGATCTGTGGTTTGTGATCAAGATTATTTCTGAGCACTTTCCAGCTCCGACTGTGACTCTTCATACTTCTGCTTCCAGACAACTAGAATCTAAAACTATGTAATGATCAATGAGTATCGTCACTAATACATTAAAAAATGTAATCAAACTTTTATATTACCTTGTCAAAGTTTCTCTGTTTCTTATCAACCATGAGATCCTCCATTTCACTCTGCAGTCTCTGCTTAGTCTGTTCCAGTGAAGCACATTTTATGTTCACCGCCTCAATTTGTTCCTCAGCCTCTTGGAGACGTTGGGCAAGCTTTTTCCTGCGGGAAGTGAGACCGTTCTTCATGATCATGCATAGGGTAACTTATGGCAAACAAGTAGAACATCTATAAAAAGTTGGCAATTACTTGACCTCTTCAACTTCCTCAGTTGTGCTGGATGGCATCAGTCTCATACTTGGTTCTCCACAGAGCTACCTCACTGTTGGCCTTGGACATGCTGCGCTGCAGCTCAGCCTTGGACTCCTGCTCCTCCTCATACTGCTCCCGAAGCAGGCCACAGTCATGGCGGGTTGATTGTAAACCATGGGCCAGGGCATTCTTAGCCTAAAGCCAAAGACAATTCATAAAGTTAGTCTTAGCTTATATCGTCGTTGTGAAATAATTATGGCTTGCAATGGGCAAGAGTTTGTCTAACCTTAACTTCCTCCTCCAAAAGTCTCTTCAGCTCTTCAATCTGTTGACTTCTCACTAGTTTCACTCTGCTCAGCTGGGACACAGTTAGCTCCTTCTCCTCAAGGTGGTGTTTGAGCTCACCTATTCAAGAGATATTGTAAAAGTAGCACACTAGCTGCGTAGTTCTCAAACTATGCATCAAGTCCTTGGTGTCCTTCATGTAAATGGGATTTACATGAAACTTACCATTCTGTTTGCAAGCGAGCATTCAGGGCAGTGTAATCATTTAGACACTCATGGGCCTCGTCAGATTTGTTCTTGTACTCATTACTTTGGGCTTCAAGTAAATGTTATGTTTCGTATGGCATGTATTCATTTGCAGATGTCCATCGTCCATTTCTATGATATGTCACAAATTGTGTTATGTTACGAATTTACATATTCCAATTTTATGTGGCTAATGTTAGCTATGCTAGGATTTAAGGTTTGCGTTAAGAGTTAGGTTAAAGTTAGGGTTAGCTTACAGCTAAGTAGTTGCAGAGTAGCTACCCACCCACATAACCTACATTTTGCTCGACGTTCGCATTATACACCCGACCTACTTTTGTTTTTTCATTAAGCAACCTTCTGTCTTATATAACCATACCAAACTTAACATATCATACTCATTTGAACTTCCTGGATTTACTTTACTATGTTACCGCTAGTCTATTAGACCAGGCTGGTGTATAGTGAATGGGTTTCTTTTGTATGTTGAATATCAATAATATAATATAATAATAATAATATAATATATGCCATTTAGCAGACGCTTTTATCCAAAGCGACTTACAGTCATGTGTGCATACATTCTACGTATGGGTGATCCAGGGAATCAAACCCACTACCCTGGCGTTACAAGCGCCATGCTCTACCAACTGAGCTACAGAAGGACATCAACATGATCAACATCTGATGAACCTATATAGCTTTTCTATATTTGGATAAAAATCAAATCTGTCTCATACGCCACCGTGGAAAAGTAAAGTATGTCCATTTTGTATTTTCAACTGTCTATCTATAGCTGTATTGTGTCACATTTAAATGTTTTCATTTGTAACCCTGCAGACTGTCCATTAAAAAGCAATGATGGCTTAAGGATGGCAGCTAAGGGGGCTTTGGGGCCGGACACAACATTCCTCATTTTCTGGGATCAGGGAAGATTAGGTCTGTTAGGGCATTGCTCAGATTCTGACATTGGGCGACTGGGATCACGGTCATTTAGGGCTCACTGGGAGGGCATGGCCCGATACGGGCTGGGGTTCACAGGTGGCAGTTAGCACGTTCCAGACAGACAGAGACATGTCTGTCTGCGTGTATTCCATTGTCATTCAAAGACCTGAGACGAAGAGATGTTATCAAAAACCTTTTCAGTTTTGCTTTCAAGACTATTGACCTAATGCTAAACTGAGCTAATGTTGTTCTATGAGATTGGATTGAGTCACCATGACCAATACACAAATGTGCAATAAAAATAAAACATGCTGACACAGCACATTTGACATAGTAATTCTGAACAAAAATGATCTACTAAACTGAATACCAGAGGCCTTTGTCGGCTCTGTAATGAAGCATGCTGAAGCAATACAAGACTTCTGATAATACAAACATCTAAGCTGCTTCCTATTGTGACGTCACATGTAGTAAAACGCTTTACAGACGACCTGAATACATCTCATACAAAAGCAGCCCATGCCTCATCATGGATCCAAACAAATCCAGGCCTCCGTTTAAGCACGGCCGAGAGAGCATTCCAAACAACAGGGGTAACAACGAATCCAATAAAGCCCTCCAGATCCATACAAAATCCAGAGTGGATTTCTGTTACTCGGATGGTATCGCGCCGTCCCAACCTTCGCTCTCTCTCCCCCTTCTCCAACCTATCTCCTGATTCTGCCTCCTCAACCCTCCTCTCCTCCCTTTCTGCATCCTTTGACTCTCTATGTCCCCTATCTTCCAGGCCGGCTCGGTCCTCCCCTCCCGCTCCGTGGCTTGACGACTCAATGCGAGCTCACAGAACAGGGCTCCGGAAGGCCGAGCGGAAATGGAGGAAAACTCGCCTCCCTGCGGACCTGGCATCCTTTCACTCCCTCCTCTCTACATTTTCCTCCTCTGTCTCTGCTGCTAAAGCCACTTTCTACCACTCTAAATTCCAAGCATCTGCCTCTAACCCTAGGAAGCTCTTTGCCACATTCTCCTCCCTCCTGAATCCTCCTCCCCCCCCCCCCTCCTCCCTCTCTGCAGATGACTTCGTCAACCATTTTGAAAAGAAGATCGACGACATCCGATCCTCGTTTGCTAAGTCAAACAACACCGCTGGTTCTGCTCACACTGCCCTACCCTGTGCTCTGACCTCTTTCTCCCCTCTCTCTCCAGATGAAATCTCGCGTCTTGTGACGGCCGGCCGCCCAACAACCTGCCCGCTCGACCCTATCCCCTCCCTCTCTTCTCCAGACCATTTCCGGAGACCTTCTCCTTACCTCACCTCGCTCATCAACTTATCCCTGACCGCTGGCTACGTCCCTTCCGTCTTCAAGAGAGCGAGAGTTGCACCCCTTCTGAAAAAACCTACACTCGATCCCTCCGATGTCAACAACTACAGACCAGTATCCCTTCTTTCTTTTCTCTCCAAAACTCTTGAACGTGCCGTCCTTGGTCAGCTCTCCCGCTATCTCTCTCAGAATGACCTTCTTGATCCAAATCAGTCAGGTTTCAAGACTAGTCATTCAACTGAGACTGCTCTTCTCTGTATCACGGAGGCGCTCCGCACCGCTAAAGCTAACTCTCTCTCCTCTGCTCTCATCCTTCTAGACCTATCGGCTGCCTTCGATACTGTGAACCATCAGATCCTCCTCTCCACCCTCTCCGAGTTGGGCATCTCCGGCGCGGCCCACGCTTGGATTGCGTCCTACCTGACAGGTCGCTCCTACCAGGTGGCGTGGCGAGAATCTGTCTCCTCACCACGCGCTCTCACCACTGGTGTCCCCCAGGGCTCTGTTCTAGGCCCTCTCCTATTCTCGCTATACACCAAGTCACTTGGCTCTGTCATAACCTCACATGGTCTCTCCTATCATTGCTATGCAGACGACACACAATTAATCTTCTCCTTTCCCCCTTCTGATGACCAGGTGGCGAATCGCATCTCTGCATGTCTGGCAGACATATCAGTGTGGATGACGGATCACCACCTCAAGCTGAACTTCGGCAAGACGGAGCTGCTCTTCCTCCCGGGGAAGGACTGCCTGTTCCATGATCTCGCCATCACGGTTGACAACTCCATTGTGTCCTCCTCCCAGAGCGCTAAGAACCTTGGCGTGATCCTGGACAACAAACTGTCGTTCTCAACTAACATCAAGGCGGTGGCCCGTTCCTGTAGGTTCATGCTCTACAACATCCGCAGAGTACGACCCTGCCTCACACAGGAAGCGGCGCAGGTCCTAATCCAGGCACTTGTCATCTCCCGTCTGGATTACTGCAACTCGCTGTTGGCTGGGCTCCCTGCCTGTGCCATTAAACCCCTACAACTCATCCAGAACGCCGCAGCCCGTCTAGTGTTCAACCTTCCCAAGTTCTCTCACGTCACCCCGCTCCTCCGCTCTCTCCACTGGCTTCCAGTTGAAGCTCGCATCCGCTACAAGACCATGGTGCTTGCCTACGGAGCTGTGAGGGGAACGGCACCTCAGTACCTCCAGGCTCTGATCAGGCCCTACACCCAAATAAGGGCACTGCGTTCATCCACCTCTGGCCTGCTCGCCTCCCTACCACTGAGGAAGTACAGTTCCCGCTCAGCTCAGTCAAAACTGTTCGCTGCTCTGGCTCCCCAATGGTGGAACAAACTCCCTCACGACGCCAGGACAGCGGAGTCAATCACCACCTTCCGGAGACACCTGAAACCCCACCTCTTTAAGGAATACCTAGGATAGGCTAAAGTAATCCTTCTCACCCCCCCCCTTAAAATATTTAGATGCACTATTGTAAAGTGGTTGTTCCACTGGATGTCATAAGGTGAATGCACCAATTTGTAAGTCGCTCTGGATAAGAGCGTCTGCTAAATGACTTAAATGTAAATGTTAAATGTCTGTTAATGTTCCTCACTTGTCAATATAGCACAAGTATGTGTTTCAAGTGTACCATATGTCACACCCATGTGATGCCTGTGCTAACAGAGTGCTTTGGAAGGGCCATATAATGTTTTGTTGAATAAGTCATTTATTTCATCTATACGGGTGGCATTTCAAGAATGGAATGACAAACAATACAATGCATTCACAGTGCTGTAGATGTTTTCAATTAGATTATGTTCTGTTTATTCGTGCGTTTGGCCGTGTGCAAGAACAATTCTAAATTCTATGAAATAAACATTTTACTGGTTCAAATTCAAACTTATTTTGAAAACAAAATTGACTGATATACTGTGGTGCATTCTGAGCACAACATGATCTCTGGTCCAGGGTGTTAGTGCGCATTAGTAGTGTCAAGGACACTGCGAGATTGTGGGAATTTGAAGTCACAGTGCGAATGAGAGAAGAAGTAAGGAGACATTCCCCGTTGGCTGGTTCTGTCCGAGGCAGACTGATGCCTGCCCCAGGTGGAAAATAGATCTGAGGATGGGAGCATCTGCCTTAGATTAGAGGGTCAACGGACAGGAGACCACAAAATAAAGCTTCTGATAACCACTTCTAGTCTGAAAGAACACCCAATTTTAGGGGGACTGTCTCAGACAAGACATCCACAGGGACAGACACTGATCGTATCATCAAACTCAACTCTCCAGGGCAACAGTGTACATTGAATAAGGCACAAGGGACTTCTGTCCATTTTGCAAAGAGATGGGCATTTACTGTAGGTGGGACACAACAACTTAAGATATGAAATGGTTCAGTGGGTGAAATCATGAGCATTCAATAAAAAAATCTCATAAAGGATGATTTGATACTTTGACAGCTGATCTCTTCTCATCTAGAAGAGTATTTCTTCCCAGTCATCACAAACCACCAACCAGCCAGGAATTTACAATCTAAACTAGATGCCCTCAATCTCACACAAATCATCAAGGAACCCACCAGGTACAACCCTAAATCCATAAACATGGGCACCCTCATAGACATTATCCTGACCAACTTGCCCTCCAAATACACCTCTGCTGTTTTCAATCAGGATCTCAAGGATCACTGCCTCATTGCCTGTATCCTCTATGGGCCCGCGATCAAACGAACACCCCTCATCACTGTCAAACGCTCCCTAAAACACTTCTGCGAGCAGGCCTTTCTAATTGACCTGGCCCGGGTATTCTGGAAGGATATTGACCTCATCTCGTCAGTCGAGGATGCCTGGTAATTCTTTAAAATAAATTTCCTCACCAACTTAGATAAGCATGCCCCGTACAAAAAATGCAGAACCAAGAACAGATATAGCCCTTGGTTCACTGCAGACCTGACTGCCCTTGACCAGCACAAAAACATCCTGTGGCGGAATGCAATAGCATCAAATAGTCCCCACGATATGCAACTGTTCAGGGAAGTCAGAAACCAATACACGCAGTCAGTCAGGAAAGCAAAGGTTGGCTTTTGCAAGCAGAAATTCACATCCTGTAGCTCTAACTCCAAAAAGTTTTGGGACACTGTAAAGTCCACGGAGAACAAGAGCACCTCCTCCCAGCTGCCCACTGCACTGAGGCTAGGTAACATGGTCACCACTGATAAATCCATGATAATCAAACATTTCAATAAGCATTCCTCAACGGCTGGCCATGCCTTCCTCCTGGCTCCTCCAACCCCGGCAAACAACTCCGCCTCCCCCGCAGCTACTCGCCAAGCATCCCCAGCTGCTCCTTTACCCAAATCCAGACCATAGATGTTCTGAAAGAGCTGCAAAACCTGGACCCGTACAAATCAGCTGGGCTAGACAATCTGGACACCCTCTTTCTAAAACTATCCACCGCCATTGTTGGAACCCCTATTACCAGCCTGTTCAACCTCTCTTTCGTATTGTCCGAGATCGCTAAAGATTGGAAAGCTGCCTCGGTCATCCCCCTCTTCAAAGGGGGTGACACCCTAGACCCAAACTGTTACAGACCTATATCCATCCTGCCCTGCCTATCTAAAGTCTTTGAAAGCCAAGTTAATAAATAGATTACTGACCATTTCGAATCCCACCGTACCTTCTCCGCTGTGCAATCCGGCTTCGGGAACCTGTCACGGGTGCACCTCAGCCACTCTCAAGGTACTAAAAGATATCATAACCGCCATCGATAAAAGACAGTACTGTGCAGCCATCTTCATCAACCTGGCCAAGGCTTTCGACTCACCGAATTCTTATCGGCAGACTCAATAGCCTTGGTTTTTCTAATGGCTGCCTCACCTGGTTCACCAACTACTTTGCAGACAGAGTTCAGTGTGTAAATTGGAGGGCATGTTGTCCGGACCTCTGGCAGTTTCTATGGGGGTACCACAGGATTCAATTCTCAGGCAGACTCTTTTCTATGTATATATCAATGATGTCGCTCTTGCTGCGGGCGATTCCCTGATCCACCTTTACGCAGACGACACCATTCTGTATACTTCTGGCCCTTCCTTGGACACTGTGCTATCTAACCTCCAAACGAGCTTCAATGCCATACAACACACCTTCTGTGGCCTCCAATTGCTCTTAAACGCTAGTAAAACCAAATGCATGCTTTTCAACCGTTCGCTGCCCGCCCGACTAGCATCACCACCCTGGACGGTTCCAACCTAGAATATGTGGACAACTATAAATACCTAAGTGTCTGGCTAAACTGTAAACTCTCCTTCCAGACTCATATTAGACATCTCCAATCCAAAATCAAATCTAGAATCGGCTTTCTATTTCACATCAAAGCCTCCTTCACTCACGCCACCACACTTACCCTAGTAAAACTGACTATCCTACCGATCCTCAACTTCGGCGATGTCGTCTACAAAATAGCTTCCAACACTCTACTCAGCAAACTGGATGCAGTCTATCACAGTGCCATCAGTTTTGTTACCAAATCACCTTATACCACCCACTGCGACCTGTATGCTCTAGTCGGCTGGCCCTCGCTGCATATTCGTCGCCAGACCCACTGGCTCCAGGTCATCTATAAGTCTATGCTAGGTAAAGCTCCGCCTTATCTCAGTTCACTGGTCACGATAACACTCACCTGTAGCACACGTTCCAGCAGGTATATCTCACTGATCATCCCCAAAGCCAACACCTCATTTGGCCACCTTTCCTACAGTTCTCTGCTGCCAGTGACTGGAAAGAATTGCAAAAAACGCTGAAGTTGGAGACTTTTATTTCCCTCACCAACTTTAAACATCAACTATCTCAGCAGCTAACCGTTCGCTCCAGCTGTACATAGTCCATCTGTAAATAGCCCACCCATTCTACCTACCTCATCCCCATACTGTTTTTATTTTATGTACTTTTCTGCTCTTTTGCACACCAGTATCTCTACTTGCACATCATCATCTGCTCATTTATCATCATCTGCTCATTTATCACTCCATTGTTAATCTGCTAAATTGTAATGATTCGCTCCTTTGGCCTATTTATTGCCTACCTCCTCATGCCTTTTGCACACACTGTATATATACACTTTTTTTTCCTACTGTATCATTGACTTGTTTGTGTTATTGGCTTGTTTACTGTTTACTCCATGTGTAACTCTGTGTTGTTGTCTGTGTCACACTGCTTTGCTTTATCTTGGCCAGGTCGCAGTTGCAAATGAGAACTTATTCTCAACTAGCCTACCTATTTAAATAAAGGTGAAAAAAATAACAAACAATAATGAGTGGAGTGCTTTGCCGAAGAGTGCTGAACAACTGCTGTGCCCTCTCTAGTTCAGGTTACCAAGGGGGAACTCATCAACAGGTTCTTGCCTAAAATACAGTCATCAGCTACATATTTAGTTTGCAAGGATATTGAGAAATAATTTGTATGTATTGTAAAACACAAACATATGAGTGTGTGTGTGTGTAAATTCATTGAAAATGATTTGTTACTATGAGCCAATCATGCACTATGGATATAACCAAAAAGAGGCTCCTGTAATTACCATTTATTTGCAGAACAATGGGCCCAGTCAAGACACTGTCCTGGCGGTCATATCAATAGCAACATGATTACAAATCAAGCTGTTAAATTAATTATCTCAGACAGTACTCTACTCTTGACAACTCCTATGAACAACAAACTCTAACCAGCACGTGTTTGCCACTAGGAACAGGCTAGTCTACAATATGGTTGTACAAAGTGAAGCCCTGATAACCTGCATGGTAGCCTACGACTACATGGGCAGTAAAAAAATAAATAAGACAGACAGACATACAAAATTGTAAGTTCAAGTTTAATAAATTAAACATTACTTTGAAAATTCAGTTGAAATATGACTGATTTATGAATAGTACAAATCGAGTAACCAAAGAGTTATTACAGTGCATAAATGTTTCTGGTGTCACTGAGACGAGTCCAGGTATTGGGCCAGACATAAAAGAAGAATTAGTGTAAAGGAAGTAAAGCCGAACTGTAACTGCAAAACAACAACTATTTATGTTTTTTTTCCATTAGGAGTGTCCAATGTTAAACACTGGAAACCTTTAGTTCTTCAGTATTGATTTCCAGGGAATACTTTCCCCCTACATTGTATGGTAGTTACATTTGTTTAGGTACTTAAAATCAAGTATTTCTGGTTGGCTCATATTTTACATCGAAACAATTGTATTTTACATTGATTTAAATAATGGGTAAAGCAGAAAAAGTAAACACTTAAGTGTTGTCCACACCCATTTGCAAACAATCACTTTAAATCATCTTAGACTTAAATATGATATTAGAGACCATGTTAAATGGTGAACCGCAACAAGGAAATGGTAAGTCGTAGACATCTGAATTCAATGAAAAGCTGTAATGCAGATAAATATTCCATGTCATTGACATAATATGGCAGCGGCCAGTGGCTGCTGGGCCAGAGGCTGCTGGGCCAGAGGCTGCTGGGCCAGAGGCTGCTGGGCCAGAGGCTGCTGGGCCAGAGGCTGCTGGGCCAGAGGCTGCTGGGCCAGAGGCTGCTGGGCCAGAGGCTGCTGGGCCAGAGGCTGCTGGGCCAGAGGCTGCTGGGCCAGAGGCTGCTGACGGTCTCTGAAGGCTGTGAGAGGCACACAAGAGGTGTTCCCAGACACAGACAGTACACTTGACCAGTTCTCCTTCATCTCACCTCTTAATTCCCCTTCTTGTACTTCCTCATGTGTGATGCAATGGAAGAGGAGATCTCAGCGCTCCTCTTGTTCTGTCCAAAATACTCTTTGAACTCTCCGTCCGGACCAACCAGGTACATGATGATTGTGTGATCAACCTGCAATCAAGAATAAAGAAGGTTTCATTTAGATATCAATTCAGCTGGGAAAAGTGGGAACTTTACTATGAACAAATGAGAGTTCTGAACAGGGGCAGGATCAGACAATGAACTCACAATGTAGTCATTGTCTTCATCCTTTGGTCCCTGGCTGTAGTAGACTCTGTAGGCTCGAGAGACCTGGTCAATTTGGGCCATTGTCCCAGTCAGGCCAATGAGCTTAGGGGAGAACTCTGGGGATAGAGGACAGAGGGGGAATGTTATTGTTCCACCAATGTGAGTCTAAGCCCCCCTTTTACCATGACATGGAAGCTACAGTAGTTAATATCTTGTTCTCTTTACCTTTCACATATGTCCCCATGGCCTCTGGTGTGTCCCTGTCAGGATCAATGGTGATGAGGATGGGGGTCAGGTTTGGAAGAGACTGTATCCTGTCTGGGAAACATGGAAAGACATGGTGTTGATCACAACAAATCTCCTGGACATCCCAGGGTTGTAAGCATTAACATTATGCTTTGTGACAACATGATATGAGTGACTGACTGGATACTCACTCAACCATCTAATTTCCATGACATTCATAAATAATATGATGCATTATAAGAGACGTTTAAAATAAAACACTTTACCTATTTCATCAACCACCTCAATCATTTTCTCGATTTCATCAGGACAGATGTCAGGGCAGTGTGTAAACCCAAAGTAGATAAGGACCCACTGGCTGAGGAAATCCTCACTTTTACAGGGTTTATTATTCTGATCCACAAGAGAGAATGGACCCCCAAGTGCTGGTTTCCCCATTGACTTTGTCCTTTCTCTTTCAATCACTGCAGTGAATGTGTAAAAAAGACAACATAATGTAAAACAGATTGTTACCAACATGTACAGAAACTGACGATTAACTCCAGTTCAGTTCGGAACATAAATTAATGTGTGTAAATCCACTGTTGGATGTAGCCTACTGCATGATGGTGAGCATGCTAAGAGGTGAAATGTCCTTACATTCTTCTTTTTCTTTCTTGAAATATTTCATTCCGGCAAGGAGAACACCCCCGAATGCAAATGTTATTGCTAATGATTTCCAAGTCACTGGCTGCAGAGGACAGATGAATGGAGACAAGCAGAGCAACAAGGTTAAAGACAAAGCAAAAGGCACAGTGCTTTATTTTATCCATAGACATTAAAACCAGGTTTTATCAGGTGCCCAGACACAGTTGTTTACGTATCACTCAGAAATGAATTGATACGTTACATACCCCTGTCTTTTTGGTTTTATCACCAGAAGGGGGCGGTGGAGGTAAAGACGAGAATGATCTTGAGTCGTAAAAAGACAACCACTGTGATGTCCGGCACGTCCAACTCCCACATAGATTTACCTGCACAGTGCATGAGTACACACAATATGTTAACATGATGGATAGGTACAAAGTACAATGATATATGTCTTCAAGCTGTTAGTCATTCCGCGCTTCAAACCGTGAACACATTTGATTCCAGTCTGAGTGTTGTAAGCCATGTATGACCTACCAGACGGTGGACTGTCCGTGGTGAGAGATCTGTGTACGGAGAGCTAGTCCTTCTCGATAAAGCGCGTGTAAAGTTGCAGATTGTGCTCACGCTTTGGTGCGAAATCATACGGTTTAACAATCGACAACTCAACGTCTGATAAGATATTAGGGACACTGCCATGATAAGCTAGTTTGTCAAGATCTCAATGCGGAAGTGGTGGCAGAATTTTACACAACGTGAATCATGAAAGTAAAAAGGCATTCAAATTCCTGATCTTGGATCAGTATACATTTTACAACGATGCTCATTGACCGAGTGGCTCGCAATATCAACATTTTAAGCTGACCCTGGACCTGCCGGCGAATACAGTTATTTCTGGCTGTTAGAACCGGAAATTACGCACCGGAGTCCAATTTTTGTACTGTGTTCTCTGGGCGCTACTGATATCTAGCTATTGTAAAACACAGTACAGAAAATCAACTTTTCATTGGCAGTAGCCTACATTAGCTGCCAACTTTAACAAGTTAGGAGCACCAAAAATGAGTTTGATTTAAATGTATTTAAATATAGCCTACATTACTTTTAAAGCACATATCATGTAGCTATGGAGACGCAGTGGTGCTAAATAAAAATACCTAATTATTTGGAGCCTTGAGTAGGTTACAGTACATGCATTTCTTTCAATTTCGATTTCTAATGCAAAAATAATAATAAAAAGCCATTTATATTTCTTATTAAATTGCTTTATTTTACTGTGATTACACCAGATATCACCACAAGTGCAATGGGTTGCCTACAACAACAAAAATGTTCAGAAAGAGAAAAGTATGATTCCAGTAAAAAAAAGGAAAATGTATCAATCATATACATTCTAATTTATGACATTGTCACTTATTTAGATGTATTGTTTAGTAGGGGTGCTTTTTTTTACAAGTGTCTTTTTTAAACAATGCATTCATGATTTCCATACTGCCACTGTAGCTAGGTCATATCCTCTTGTAAATGTTCCAACCCGCAGATATGTTGCTCACTCGTCACTGGACCATCTTAATGAATGGATATCTACAGTGCAGCTTTACAATGCGGGGGCCAGCTGGTCCTCAGCTCCTTGTTAATGTAGTAGTACAGCCAGGCCACAAAGGGGAAGATTGTGATGGCAACAGCAACAGACAGTCTGAGAGCCCCAATAGAACTAATAGAAAATAGTTACAGTACAGATATCAGTGATGTACTGAGTTTGAGTCTTTTTTTAAATAAGGTATTTCATGTTGGGATAAGGTCCAAATCTATGTTGAAAGTCCTTACCTTCCAGAGTGTTGACACAGGAGAAGCCAGACAAGTATCAACATGAGACCAGAGAATTCCCTGGGGATAGAGAGAAACAGTTGTGACCAAAAATAATTATTGCACACAATGCTCATCTAAACAGAAAAATATATTGACTGTGAGACTATACCTTCCCTCCTCTTGCTGGAAGATATTTGTGATGTGCTCTTTATACAGAGTCCATCCCATCATGGAAACAACAGCAGTCGAAATAAGCACATGAAGTTTAGCAATTCTCCTCCAAAGTAGTGTCTCTGAAAAACAGTCTCTCAAGCATTTAAACATTCAGGGTGCAGTGCATGCTCATGCATATATATTTCTAGCTTTAACTACACATGATATAGCTACAAGATACTAAACAGTCAATGGCCTTTTTCACTGGCCAAAAATGTTAAAATGGAAATGTTATTTAATAGGGAAAATAGGCAAAGGTCATTAATGGATCTCTATTCATCCATAATGCCCACATACCTGTTACATGTGGTTTAATGGCAATCAATAAACACAGATTTGCTGGAATAGCATAGGCAACCTGGAAACAGAAAATGTGTGTACGTGGATTACTGTAAATAAAATACATTTTAAAAAGCACTTTGATTATAGTAATTCATAAGAACATTAAACGACTAAAATAAGCGTGATCCTACCATCCATAACACTGCATCCGGATCGTTGATCTATGCCAATAAAAAAGACAAAGGATAAGACATGGGATTTACTCAGTTGGGCCAAATATTCAGAGACAGACATACACCATGTTCACTCATTAAATTACTCTGCTAAATCCATGAGTTCAACAGAAGCAGATATGCCTACAGCTAACGCCAAATACAGTAGGCTATAGATACAAAGTATCTCAAACAATGCAACCAAATAAGGGAATCACTTGCCTGCACATAACTTGCTAGAGCAAAGAACAATGACATGCATACATTGCAAACTCTCCAAATGATCAGAGAAAAGTTCGTTTTTGTGCACTTAACTTCACTAGGTTCGTTCATTGTCACTGTCTATAACTACAGAACCAGTTTCTAGTAATCAGCAATTCGACAGCAAATTTCCCTCCTGGACTTTGAACCATAAACTTTGCGTTGAATCCGTATCCGTTAATTTTTTAGAGTGAGGTTTGAGGTATGACGTTTCGACAACTTTACATTTATAGGCACGATTGCAAAGTCGCCAAGACGCGTTGTTTTCTATCTTTTTTATCCTGGAAAATGCTTTCTGAATATATATGACTAAGGAAAACGATTAAAAGGTACATATGTGTTACTGTTACATTAAATACTGATTTGGCTACTTTAAAATAAAAACAATTCTGGACAGTATTACACACTACTTCAATGTACGTAAACTGACATTTTACTGTTCACTGTATGGTAATTCATAGCCTAATGCTAGAAATCGCCCCTACCCACTGATACACGGTCAGATATGTGTCTTCCACCTACTGCTTTAAGTAAGTTAACGCTGGCGGTATGGTTAACTGAGCCTAGAGTTGTGTTCCTCGAACTCGGCCCACAAACACAGCAGCGTCGCGTTGGAAGCTGTGGGTGTTCACGTTCGCAAGTGACATTTGGTCAGCTGATAGAGTCTCGACCAGAGACGGAAGAGGAAGCGGACACCCCACTCGCTGATTTTGTCTGTTTTTTCTGGTTCAATTAAATTAAGTAGACCAGACCAAGCTGCTATTGCATTGGTGTCTATGGGAGACACACCCAGTTAAGTAAGCCGGAACTGACATTTTTTCAATGGTAAAAGGCCTGACTGAATAATCTTTATTTATCCACAATCTTTGGTCTCGACTATATGGAAAGGTGGTTACTGGACTGTCTAACACTGTCCCGATTTCTTACTGTTTGTTGGTAGTTACAGTCTTGTACAGTGGCGCTCTCTACATCCACTACGCACATTTTGAGTGGAAGAAGTCTAGCCAGTTTGATTATTCTCCAGTCTTGTTTTGTAAGGGTGAAGTTGCTCTCTGCATTGCAGCCTAGTGCTGCTGATGGAATTCAAATACACAATGGCGACACCCAGCCCCAGCAACTCAACAACATCTACCAGCTACAACAGCAATAACGCAGGATCTACAGGCTCACATCACCATCAATCCCAGTCGCAACACATAACAACAATGAGCAGTATGCAAGGTAAGGATTGTAAAATACCAGCTTGTTAATAACTAGATCTTTTTTGTGAGTGGTGTTAACGGAAGTAACCTAATGACTATGCTAACGAACTAGCTACCTATACTGGCAAGCTAGCTATCTACTTACTAACAGATAATTTGCCTCAGTTGTATCCACACACTTACTAGTTTGTTATTTAGTTAGTTTGGTGTCTACAGTTAACGTTAGCTAGCGACTGTCAAAATCAGTTGCCCTCACACCCAAAACATTGTCTTCTAATCAAATAACGGGTTCTGAAAATGGGTTTTGTTAGAAATAATTAACACCAAAAGCAACGTTCGATAACCACAGCTTACGTTAACTAGTGAATAGTTGGTAAGTTAACTCGCTAGCTAGGTAACGTTAGCTAACAAGCGGCATTGCTAGTTAGCCTAAATAACGTTAGCTAGCTAGAATATAAGAAGGCCTGTCATGATTTATCTGGATGTGGTCATGTGTTGCTTACTGTCTTTCAATGTCATGTAACTACAATATGTTGCCGTTCTAAAAATAACAAGATCATGTCGGGATGTGTTTTGGGGAAATTCATTGTATCTACTAACATGCTACTGTAGCAGTTACCATATAATTCCGGTCATTGCACTAACGCTAGTTAGCATTAGCTCTCGAAACTACGTCAACTACTGGATGCAGAGACAAATATTATCCATGGTTTGATCTGACTCTTGTGAAGTGGATAAAGGGCTTTATTACTAAAATCCCGAAGTATCCTAGTCCAGGCAGTTATTGGTAGCCAAGTGAAACTTGTGCATGAGAATCCCTTAGATGTCAAATAACGTTAACTTACATCCACCAGGAGAAATCAGTTAAATGTCCACCCAATGCATATTAGCTAGCTATGTTTTTACAAACTATATATTTCTTAACTTACAGAATCCAACACGTGCTGGAGATGTCAGAGTGAAACAGGTAGCTAACGTTACTGTCAAAATTACACATTTTATAAAGATATATATACATTTTTGTTGTTGACGCTTTAATAACAATAACTGTCGTAGCTCGTTAGTTTCTTTTGGATCTGGTTCTATACTTTTGCATGCCGTTCTCAATCTGATATTTAACAGGTAGTAAATGAAAGAAACATATGTTATGGTCCGCTTCTGTTAGTGTCAAAGTATTGAAACTACATTTCTGTGATGTTTTTCTTCCCTTTCCTTAATGCTACTAACTTCCCATAACCCTCCTGACTTGATGCTGATCGATGGTGAGCTGTCCCAAGAATAGTTTCTT
Organism: Oncorhynchus gorbuscha; assembly: GCF_021184085.1. Classification (NCBI taxonomy): domain Eukaryota; kingdom Metazoa; phylum Chordata; class Actinopteri; order Salmoniformes; family Salmonidae; genus Oncorhynchus; species Oncorhynchus gorbuscha. The sequence goes on along the minus strand of NC_060198.1, from coordinate 39,060,210 downwards.
CAATTGTCATTGTCTCTCCCTGCCAGGATCATTTTGTGGATGCATTTCATGTTCTATCTCACACCCCTCCATTTAAAAAAAAAAAATCATTTGAAGGTTGTTATTTTTTTATAAGTCTACCCCAATTATCTCCACTGAATCTGCCTGAGCTAATCCTCAATCATACCAAAGTTATCTTGGTTGTTTCCTGCTATATGTGTGTGCATGTAATTTAATCTCCCCCCTAGCAATACATTTTTTCTGTGTGGTGGAATGCTCAGCGTAAACGTTTATCAGTTATGTCACTGATGTGAGACCAAGTTATAAAAGTTCATTAGTTCACTCAGCAGAAAATAATTTGAGTATGTCACGAGGCCATAGCCACACTTGTTTACAGGGACATTTCAAAGTGCAGTGTTACATTTGACAGTAAAAAAATAACAGAACACGGTCTTCTAGATTTGAATAATAAATGTTTTTAACTCTTCAGTTATTGGTTGGTTTCTTTTGGAAAAGTACATACAATGGGGTCTGGAAAATGTACCATCAATAGCATAGAGAAGACACGTGCAAGAGGTAAGCCTACGTTTTTAGTAGGCCTTCCTTAGCACCAGTGCCTATTCAGCCAGTTGTCTCTGTGTTCTTATTGTATAATTTGGGGTGCTTAAGCAAAGGAGCTTGTACTGCTTCAAACTAAGTACATTTATGATGATTAACTCTAACATGCAACATTGATAACAAGGCTGCTGCCATTTCAGCTGGTAACATCTGATAAGTACCCTAATTATTTAGTTAAGTATTGCATGTAGGTTAGGCCCAGATAAAATATTTCCGGTCAGCATTTCTTCAATTGGGCTAGTTGGTCATGTTTTAGTGTGTGTAGTAGTTGTCCACACTTGGCATCAAACTGTGATTCATCAAACTTTCCAGGAATGAAGCCTCATTTAGCAAAATCAAGTTGATTTGAGATACTTCAAATAGTTGTCAGTCAAGGTGGTGCCGGGTGTTGGGAAACAGTGCTGCATCGTTGCCTGGTCTAAGCTGAAAAGAACAGTGTTTGTTCACCACGTTTCCTGATAGAACTTTTTTTTTTTTATCGGTCAAACAGTAGCCTAAATAAAGGTGAAATATGAAAAAGAAATGTTCTCTTCTCACCTCTAGGGTTTCAGATAAACCTGTCTGGAGCTCCCCCCAAGTAAGCCAAACCTCTTTTGCTACAGTACCAACAGTTCTCAACCTTTTGCTTCCGCCTGATGGTCTGGTATGGGGGAGTCTGTCCTCTTTTCTCAACTAATCCAAGTGAAGAGTTGTTGGGGTCAAGTAGGCTTGAGCCGGTTTTGATAGTTACGGCTAATAGTTGAGGCTAAACATTGATTATCCTAGAGTTAGAGTGCAGCTTATGTTGGTCTGAGATTTAAGACATTAGGTCATAATATTTTACTGATGCAAAGCAAGTGAATGAAAGACTTGTCCAACTGTGAGTCTTATTGATTTAACTTCTCTGTAGTTTAAAAAACAACAGTTTGTGTTAACTAATAGTAAGGTAAAAACATACAGGATGGTTATCACCAAATAATTTAGTTTCATAATGTTCATTTACCATTTCAATCCATATTCTGATCATCCATCATCGGCACAAGCCTAGGGCTAAGAGCTTCCATTAGCATTGGTGTATATAGATTCACACTTTGGCTTTCAACTGGTCTTTACCACTGTTTTGGTTCGGCCTGAACTGATAACCTACACAAAATAGCACGGTGTTGGAAATGTATTTTATCTTGACAGAAGTGTAGTCCTTCTGCTTGTATTTATTTATTAGGTGTGTTTTTACCTTTTTTAGTTTGAGTACTTTTAGTCAGCTTGCTACTAACAAGCAACACTAGCTAGTAATGCTTGGGGTTTTGTCACACAGTTTGCAGCTGTTTTGTTTTGAACACGTAAGTGATTTTTGGCATGAGCTGTACTTAAACACTTGCCTGTTGAGACATGGAGACACTAGTGTAATTTCCAATGGCGTGTGCCATCTTATTGGAATTTGAGTACATACATTCTTGTGGTGTTTTGGGTGGAGAGAACAGAAGGCATCCTTCATTTCAAGGTGAACTCAGAACAGTTTTACTTGGGAAGCTCCTTCTCCTCTGGCAATATTTTCCAGTCTGCAGTGTAGGCTATTTCTCTTATGTATGGTTATGAGCCAAAAGTCACATTTTCTATTATCAAAGATACAGTTCTGTCAGATCAATGCTTTTGTTCAGTTAGAATTTCATGACCCAATGTTGTCATGTTTCACAGTCTCTGGGTAGTAGCCTAAATGAAGAAAAAATAAAAAGAGAAGAAAGTAAAATTCAAGAAATTGTCAGTTTTTAATTTAAATTCTCACCTATTCCCTCATTATTGCTTAAATTACCAAGCAAAACCTACTAAAACATGGTAGGTGAGTGTTGGATTTTAGCTAAGCCTCCAGCCTGAATAGCCATGGTATGTGATCTAGTACTAGGCTATGGTTTAGAGCAGATGTCTACTGAGAAGTGTATGCCTCTGCATCAACTTCAGTTAACTGGTCAAAGTATATACCTACCATCTGCAATGAGTCACTGGTACAACCAGGACATGTCTTGTAAAAATACCTCCAGGGGGTTTCTGTTCCTGGCCACTGAGGCTGTAGCATACACACATTTGATTGAGAACCTGTTATTAGACCTACTTGTGATTCATTTTAATTTGGTCAAGACCTGTTTTGTTGACTATCCCATATAGCTCAGTATCAGCCAAAATCTCAAAAGCAACATCTATAGAAGAAATGTATGTTCTCACAGAGAAATATAAAGAGGGATGCCTTTGGTAAGAAGCAGGTCATTACTCTTACATCTATCGTCCCTAGATGTGGATTGCATGACTTCAGTAAATTTACTTGAATACTCTTGTTAAATTGACCTCTCCATTGCTTTACTGGTCTCTCATTCTGTGGTATGGTAACTGTTTGTTTTCATGTTGTCTTTGAGTGTGTAAGTGTTGTTTTCTGGTTCTTGGTTCTACACCTGCCAAAAATGTCTTGTGTGCAATCTGACAAACTCTGCCTCTTCCCTATCAGGTAAACGCAAAGCACTGAAGTTAAATTTTGCCAATCCCCCGATCAAACCAACGACCAGATTCACTCTGAATACAGCAGGACCCCCATTCCAGAACCCCCACATGTAAGTTGACCTCCGAACTTTGCATGGATGTGGTTTTCTGAAGATGTACATGGAGTAGAATTTGCAGTAGCTACAATGCAAACTCCTGCATAATGAATTGTTATATGACTCTCCACTCTAGTCTACAGTCTGCTGAGACTCTTCATCTCTAAAGCGACACATTGTCAATGTAACATTCAGTACTGTATAGATACCCAGGCAATCTGTCACAATAAAGACAGGCTAAGTGAGGTTGGAATGATTAGCAGTTGTTGTATTTCTATCTCCACCTGCTCATGGAAAACCGACAGTAACTGAATGTAGCATCAAGTACCTGTTTGGGCAACACCATTGTAGTGAATGTGAATAAGCCCTGCGTCTTGGCTGTGTAATTAGAAGATAACATGAACCTGCTAAGTGTACCCTGGACAAGCAAATGACTGATGCTGGATAATGCAAACTGAACAAACGGATGCCAACTAACAATCCTTTTTCAGGTGCAGTATTTTTATATATATCCCTGTTAGTGAGCACTTTATCCTTTGTCTAGATAATCCATCCACCTGACAGGTGTGGCAAATCAAAAAGCTGATTAAACGTTGTGATCGTTACACAGGTGAACCTTGTGCTGTGGACAATAAAAGGCCACTCAAAAATGTGCCGTTTTGCCACAACACAATGCCACAAATGTCTCAAGTTGAGGCAGCATGCAATTGGCATGCTTACTGCAGGAATGTTCACCAGAGCTGTTGCCAGAGAATTTCATGCTAACTTCTCTACCATAAGCCGCCTCCAACGGCATTTAAAAAAATATTTTTTTTAAATTGGCAGTACGTCCAAATGGCCTCACAACCGCAGACCACGTGTAATCACGCAAGCCCAGGACATCCACATTTGGCTTCTTCGCCTGCGGGATCGTCGGAGCCTATGCCATCCCAGGCCCACCCATGGCTGCACCCCTGCCCAGTTATAGGAAATCCATAGATTAGGGCCTAATTTATTTAAACTGATTGATTTCCTTTATATGAACTGTAACACAGCAACATCTTCGAAATTGTTTCATGTTGCATTAACATTTTTGTTCAGTATATGATTGAGGTGAAATTAACTCAACTAACAAAGATAGTTTCTTATCTGTCTCCCACCTATTTCTGTGGCCAGAGAGAGGCTGCGTACGCATAGTATCGAGTCGTCAGGGAAGTTGAAGACCGCCGGTGGCGATTGTGACTTCACGGCTGAGGACCTCAAGGACCTGGGGGAGATTGGGCGGGGTGCTTACGGCTCTGTCAACAAGATGGTGCACAAGCCCAGCAACCAGATAATGGCTGTCAAGGTGACTGCCCCTTGCTGACCTCTTATTGACTAAACTACAGGAAGTGTTCAGGGCAAGATTTATGTCTGCTCATCAGTCTTCGGCTATATTGCGAAATGAACACTCAGTAATCATCATAATCCCCAAAGTGTAACTGACTCTCATTGCAGGATATGGTAACATGTTGCTCATGGTAAGGGGAGGAAGGCTTGTAATAATGGCTGGAACAGAGCGAATGGAAACCATGTGTTTGATGTTGATACCTTTCCACTAATTCCACTCCAGCCATTTACCACGTGCCCGTCCTCACCAATTACGGTGCCACCAACCTCCTGTGACTTTCAACCATGGTCGCAATTGAAAGCAACAAGCATCTGATTACAATTTGTGTCTCCCACAGAGGATTAGGTCAACGGTTGATGAGAAGGAACAGAAGCAGCTGCTAATGGACCTGGATGTGGTCATGAGGAGTAGTGACTGTCTCTACATAGTTCAGTTTTACGGGGCTCTTTTCAGAGAGGTGACCATGCAAGTTTTTCACCTCTGTGTTTTGTTGATTGATTTCTCTATATAGGAAATGCATTGGATGTCAATCAATCGTTCTGTGTAGTTAGCAATAAGCAGTGTATTGTCTTCACGCAGTAATGTTATGTCTTATGATTCTTTCCTTTGTCAGGGCGACTGTTGGATATGTATGGAACTTATGTCTACCTCCTTTGACAAATTCTACAAATATGTATATTGTGCTTTAGATGATGTGATTCCAGAGGAAATATTAGGCAAAATAACATTAGCTGTAAGTTTTCATGCATTTTCTCCTTACATAATTTACACGGATTAAATTTACACAGATTAATTTGACAGGAAGGGTTCATATTTCTCTATATTAATTTAGTTGCTATGTGTTTTCATTACAGACTGTGAAAGCACTTAACCACTTAAAAGAATACTTGAAAATAATTCACAGAGGTAAGATGACTCCTAAATGGAGACCCTGTTCTTTATTTCCTCATTTGAGATGTGTATTACCGTTATTACCTCACAATGCTCCATTTACTGTACCACAACAGAAGTGGCACTTCCTTTACCCAGAACTCTTAGCCTAGCTTTGTCATCTCTTCTATATGTTTCTCCTCTCAGACATCAAGCCATCCAACATCCTCCTGGACAGGAATGGCAACATTAAGCTTTGTGATTTTGGCATCAGTGGGCAGCTGGTGGACTCCATTGCCAAAACCAGAGATGCAGGGTGCAGACCGTACATGGCAGTAAGTTTTATTTATATATATATATATATATATATATGAGGATTTCGGTGCATTGTTTCATTAATGGCTGAAAGACTAGACAAGTGGAAGATGTACAACTCAGACTCTTTCTAAGAATACATTTCACTTTCACACGATCCAGTACGTAATAAGAATTCAACTGTTTTGGTACTTAGTGACTTGGTGGTGATCGTCAGTTGTAAGGAGACTGTAGTGTTGTTGTTATTGGGGGGAGTCAGGTAGTTAAGATTGTTGGGCCAGTAACCGAAAGGTCGCTGGTTCGAATCTATGAGCCGACAAGGTGGAAAAATCTGCCCTTGAGCAAGGCAGTTAACCCCTAACAACAACTGCTCCCCGGGCGCTGATGAAGTGGATGCCAATTTAAGGCAGCCCCCTACACTTCTCTGATTCCCCTTTCCTTATTGTTGATGGCAGCGTTGGTAATTATATTATGGTCGCTACTGATATCTGTTCTTGTTGTCTTGTTCCTATTTTGGATTAGCTGCAGAGGAATCTCATGCCGTCTGTGTGCATGCGACATGGTTGAAGTCGTCCAAACTGCTGGCAGTGCAGTTGAATGAGCTCATCGTGTCGTCATCACAGGGTTAATTTTCTGGCGGTGGTATTGCTGATGGGAGAAGGGAGCCGCGGCCCCTCCAGTTTCCATTCTAAATTTGGCATCTCCCTATCAGGATGTAGGGCACACATCTGCCATATCTCTGCCACGCGTCTACCAGAAGGCCAAGGAAGAGCTGGGTTGCTTCATTCATGTCTGTCAGAATAAAGCTGTTTGGGTTGGTGCTCCCACAGCTGTGAGCTCACAGTGCAGGAATCCAACCCGCATGACTCCAGTTCCCTTTTTCAAATATAAAAATTGCTGACCTGCCAGGTGCTTCTTGGCCACCCCATTGCTAATTGCTTTAGCACTATTTGTCTCTGTTTGGTCTAGATATTAGAGAGGGATTGATTTCACTTCAATGGAATATTATGTACTACACTACAATTAAGTAGGTTAGATTTGGTTCATGGTATTTGGTTCAGGTGACAGTCTAGCTCTGTTCTTCTCTGGTTGTTATGATTTAGATCATTTAGCTGGCAAGTGGCCACATGTCTGACATGTTTATGTTGGAATATGCTCACTAATTCTTTTGCACACTAGTGTCAGGTTAAGGCTACTACCACACTTGGCTACTACCATTGTGTACCAAAGTGTTCTTAAATCAACAGTTATTTCATTTTAATTAGGAAATACTTTGTATTTGAAAGCAATTAAACATCTAAATTAAATGTGCACCGATGTTGTTCTGAGTTGATAATATACACTGAGTACAAAACATTAGGAACACCTTCCTAATATTGAGTTGCATCCCCTTTTTCCCTCATAACAGCCTCAATTCGTCAGGGCATGGACTCTACAAGGTGCCGAAAGTGTTCCACGGGTATGGTGGGCTGGCCCATGTTGTCTCCAATGCTTCTCACAGTTGTCAAGCTGGATGACCTTTGGGTGGTGGACCATTCTTGATACGCACAGGAAACTGTTGAGCGTGAAAAACCCAGCAGTGTTGCAGTTCTTGACAAACCGGTGTGCTTGGCAACTACTACCATACCCTGTTCAAAGGCACTTAAATATTTTGTCTTGCCCATTCACCCTCTGAATGACACACATACACAATCCATGTCTCAATTGTCTCAAGGCTAAAACATCCTTTAACCTGTCTCCTCCCCTTCATCTACACTGATTGAAGTGGATTTAACAAGTGACATCAATAAGGGGTCATAGCTTTCACCTGTTCAGTCTGTCATGGAAATATCAGGTGTTCTTAATGTTTTATACATGGTGTAGTTGTGTTTTGAGTTCATAACATGTCTGAGCTGTGAGCTGTGTCCTAGGTGAGAGCTGGGCAGCCAGATCTTTTTCAGCCTTGGCAGAGGTGAGCTGGTGCTGTAGCCACTATGCCATAAAACATCGGTCAGGGAATTCTGTCCCACTGCTATGAATGGGTGACATCATCTATTTCTGGTGCATGAATGAATGAGCCAGAGGAGAGGTGCTCCCTCCACTCAGCAGCATGGCTGGTAGAAGTCTGCTTCTGATGACCTTGGCACTGTTTGGAACCACTGCATTTTTCTTTATATGCGTGGAGGTGAGGTCATACGTGAAGTAACTGGCTGAGGTGATTATTATGAAAGGCATGTAGAACCAGGAAATGAGGACATGGACAGGGTTTTCCGTTGGGCTGTCCCAGACTAAAAATGTATCTTGGTCGACAAAGAGTAGTCTTTTCTTTCAACCATTCTGTTGGTTGAAATTCTTACATTTTATATTTTTTTTATATACACACCCTATGTGTTTTAAAACGAACTTTGTGTATTGAGCTTGTCTGGTACTTTAAGCACAGTTTGATTGAAATAATGAACACACATATGTCTCAAGGGAGCCAGTGATCTACCCCCGCTGGCTGCGTTATGCTCCTGAAGTTGCCGGTAAATAGGCTACACCAGGGGGTCGACAACCTTTTCTATTTGGAGTGCCATTTTATTTGACAATTTATACCGATCTGCGTGCCAGTTATGATTTTCATATGCTCATTTTCGTGGAACAGTTTCATTTAATTTATAATGGTTTTTGTATCTCCAATCTCTGTCATGTGGTTAATGTAAATTCTATCTAAATGAAGAAAAAAAATACTACAAATATAAAATAACTTCTATTGCCAAAGATGTAAGAATAGCCTACATAAAACCAACAAATAAAAACATTGCAACCTGCAGGTAAACAATATCCTGACTAAAAATAAATATCTTATAAATCACATCAGTTACGCGTGGCCTGTCTGCAACAAACTTCAAACGTTTTCAACAGTCCGACCCAAAGCTAGCCAATTTGCAACATTGTATCAAATATTCTGGGCCCTCAGAGTTTCCCAGGACAGGGACATGCACAATTAGCCTACAGCTGTGTAAGGGAAAATATGTAATCCGGTTTCCACTGGAACAGAGCATTACATTGTTTCCTTTCATGTCAAGTGGTTATCGGAAGGGAGAGCGCTGGATTTATGTTCTAATACGTTGAGTACCTATTGTCATTTTCAATGGATTCTAAAAACAGACTTTGTTTACTTGCAGTTTGAGGTCAAGAAAATATTACTTTGAGAAGCTCTACAGCTCATTAGTCATGGTGGGATAAGACAATCAGAAATACTATCAGACATCTCAAATGGGCACATTTATAGGCCTACATTTGCCCACAGTTCAGGTAACCTAGGCCTACTTCTATATGCGTAATCGGGTGTGCTCCAAAGAAAAAAACTGAATTAATTGACAACTCTTAAATGACAGGAAATAAACCAAAACTTGTTTCTCACACGTGTAGCATAGGTGGCGAGCTCTGCAAATGTTTCCACTTTGACAATGGGAAGGGTAAATGACTAATAATATATTGAATGCATTAACAGAAATGATAGTAACCAAACAAACATGTCGATTATACATTATGGGAATTAATGGTAAATGTAGGTTACTACTGGTGAGCCTATGTAATGGGAAATTGATGTACACTAATAATTAGGGCAAACGGTAAACAATGAAGTTATGAAACAATGAATGCGCAAGAGCGCATTCTCGAGAGACGTGTCTTGTGCATTTTAGTAAAGATTATAGATATACTGATAAGGTACAAAAAAAAAAATATTTTCCACTGAGTTGGGCCTCTCTTCCCCTCTGATCTTAGCCACACTCCCCTTTTTCTAGGAACGTGGCATCCCAGAGTCCTCCATAGTGGATTAGTCCACTCAGTAGTGCAAATCAGACAGGTGTGCCATAAAATAAATGTTTACGACTGCTCGACTAAACATCTCAGTTGACCAACAGCCCATCGACTAAACAATCGACCAGTTGACTAAATGGGGTCAGCCCTTGGGTGTATGTTGTATTCTGTTGAATAGACAGAATTGAGTGCCATATGTATTTGGACAGTGAATCTATTCAAGACAAAGGAGATGATTGTGGACTACAGGAAAAAGAGGACTGAGCACACCCCCATTCTCATTGACGGGGCTGCAGTGGAGTAGGTTGAGAGCTTCAAGTTCGTTGGTGTCCACATCACCAACAAACTAACATGGTCCGAGCACACCAAGACAGTCGTGAAGAGGGCACGACCAAGCCTATTCCCCCACAGGAGACTGAAAAGATTTGTCATGGGACCTCAGGTCCTCAAAGTTATACAGCTGCACCATTGAGTGCATCCTGACTGGTTGCATCACTGCCTGGTATGGCAACTGCTCAGTCTCTGACCGCAAGGCTGAGCATCACTGGGGCCAAGCTCCCATCACTGAGCATCACTGGGGCCAAGCTCCCATCACTGAGCATCACTGGGGCCAAGCTTCCTGCCATCCAGGACCTCTATACCAGGCAGTGTCAGAGGAAGGCCCTAAAAATTGTTAGACTCCAGCCACTCTAGTCAGACTGTTCTCTCTGCTACCGCACAGCAAGCGGTACCGGAGCACCAAGTCTAGGTCCAAGAGGCTTCTAAACAGCTTCTACCCCCAAGCCATAAGACTAAGAACACCTAATCAAATGGCTACCCAGACTATTTGCATTGCCCCTCCCCCCTTTTACACCGCTGCTACTCTCTGTTATCATCTATGCAAAGTCACTGTAATAACTCTACCCAAATGTACATATTACCTCAACTAACTGGTGCCCCACTGTATATAGTCTCACTTGTTATTTTACTGCTGCTCTTTAATTACTTGCTACTTTTATCTCTTATCGGTATATATTTTTTTCTTCAGCTGCATTGTTGGTTAGGGGCTCGTAAGTAAGCATTTCACTAAGGTCTAGCGTAGTCTGTTGTAGTCGGCTCATGTGACTAATAAAATATGATTTGATAGTGATATTTAGGTTTGATACCGGCGCTCCGAGGCATGCTTCAAAAACTGCTTAGCGATCACTTTGTAGCAGTGTGCCAATGCATGTATCTTTTATCAGAAGTATGTCATCAGTTACATCCGACTCTTTGTTTGATCATGTGTTTTTTCAAACCGTGTGCTGCCAAATGCAAAATGTGTGGTTCCGGGTGCTTTCTTCAAATCCAAGCTGCTTTCAAACACCGCATTCTACTGGACACTACTTATAAATATAGTTAGGATTTTTGCACATGTAGTTTCACCTGACAAGTAGTTTAGCAAATAGAGTAGGGAACAATGGAACATACAGTTACTGTATTTATTATGGATCCCCATTAGCTGCTGCAAAAGCAGCAGTAATTCTTCCTGGGGTCCAGCAAAATTAAGGCAGTTTATACAATTTAAAAAAACATTACAATACATTCACAGATTTCACAACAAACTGTGAACCCTCAGGTCCCTGCTCCACCACTACCACATCTAAAGTATGTTATCGTGTGTATGCGTGTCTGTGCCAATGTTTGTGTTGCTTCACAGCTGTTCCATAAGGTGTTTTATTTTCAAATCTAATTTTACTGCTTGCATCAGTTACTTGATGTGGAATAGAGTTCCATGTAGTCATGGCTCTATGTAGTACTGTATGCCTTCCATAGTCTGTTCTGGACTTGGGGACTGTGAAGAGACCTCTTGTGGCATGTCTTGTGGGGTATGCATGGGTGTCTGAGCTGTGTGCCAGTAGTTTAGACAGACAGCTCGGTGCATTCAACATACCTCTCATAAATAAAAGTAGTGATGGAGTCCATCTCTCCTCCACTTTCTGCCAGGAGAGATTGACATGGGTATTATTAATATTAGCTCATTGTGTACATCCATGGGTCAGCCGTGCTGCCCTGTTCTGAGCCAATTGCAAAAGTCCATTTTTTTTTGTGGCAGCTGACCACACGACTGAACAGTAGTCAAGGTGCGACAAAATTAGGGCCTGTAGGACCTGCCTTGTTGATAGTGTTGTTAAATAGGCAGAGCATCGCTTTATTATAGACAGACTTCTCCCCATCTTAGCTACTGTTGCATCAATATGTTTTGACCATGACCGTTTACAATCTAGGGTTACTCCAAGCAGTTTAGTCATTATTTTTTACAAGATTTAGTTGAGGTTTAGTGAGTGTTTTGTTCCAAATACAATGCTTTTAGTTTTAGAAATATTTAGGGCAAACGTATTCCTTGCCACACACTCTGAAACTAACTGAAGCTCTTTGTTAATAAGTGTTGCAGTCATTTCAGTCGCTGTAGTAGCTGACGTGTTTAGTCTTCCGCATACATACACTCTGGCTTTACTCAAAGTCCGTTGCATGTCATTAGTAAACAATGTAAAAAGCAAGGGGCCTAAACGGCTACCTGGGGAATTCCTGATTCTAACTGGATTATATTTGAGAGGCTTCCATTAAAGAACACCCTCTGTTTTCTGTTAGACCAGGAACTCTATCCACATTATAGCAGGGGGTGTAAAGCCGAAACACTTACGTTTTTCCAGCAGCAGACTATGATCGATAATGTCAAAAGCTGCACTGAAGTCTAACAAGACAGCCCTCACAATCATTTTATCATCAATTTCTCTCAGCCAGTCATGTCATTTGTGTAAGTGCTGTGATTGTTGAGTGTCCTTCCCTATAAGCATGCTGAAATTCTGTTGTCAATTCCTGTCTTTTCATAATTTGGTCCAATATACTTGGATGTGGAGTTTCAGCATTTGTTGCTGGCATGTCATCCCTAAGTTAGCTTATGGAAATGGAAAAAGTCATTAAAGTAGTTTGCAATATCAGTGGGCTTTGTGATGAATGAGCTCCATTCAATAAATGGAGCAGAGTTGGCTTTTTCCCCCAAAAAATGTAATTTAAGGTGCCCCAAAGCTTTTTGATATCATTCTTTATATAATTTATATTTATTTCATAATGTAGTTTATTTTTTAAATCTAGTTTAGTCACATGATTTCTTAATTTGCAGTATGTTTGCCAGTCAGTTGGGCTGCCAGACTTAATTGCCATACCTTTTGCCTCATCCCTCTCAACCATACCATTTTTCAAATCCTCATCAATCCAAGGGGATTTAACAGTTTAGTCAATTTCTTAATGGGTGTGTGTTTATTAGTAACTGGAATAAGTAGTTTCATAAATGTGTCAAGTGCAGCATCTGGTTGCTCCTCATTACACGCCACAGACCAGCAAATATTATTTACATCAACATATGAATCACTACAAAACTTCTTGTATGACCTCTTATACATTGTATTAGGCCCAGCCTTTGGGACTTTGGTTTTCCTAGATATGACTATAATATTGTGATCACTACATCCTATGGATTTGGATACTGCTTTAAAGCAAATATCTGCAGCATTAGTGACGTGAGGGTATCAGGTCAAATACCATTGAAGAGACACTATTTCTAAAATTATTTTGTGAAACCACACTTTCTACACTTCAAATTTGTTTTATTTAGTATAGTAAACATTTCTGTCTCAAGCATCCTAAATAATGCCATAGATTCCGTTTTTGAGAAATGGTTAACTTGAAGGGCAAAAAAAAGAAGCCTGAAGTCTGATGTGAACCTGGTAATTCCAACTGATCATAAGCTACTAAATCCAACCATTTACCGTTGCGCCACTGAATCTTTATGAAAACAGTGGAGAAAACAACAATATTCTCTGATAATCACACGCAGATGCCACTAATGTGCATTGTGAACAGATAATGACGCTCTGTTTAATGCAGATGCCACTAATGTGCATTGTGAACAGATAATGACGCTCTGTTTAATGCAGATGCCACTAATGTGCATTGTGAACAGATAATGACGCTCTGTTTAATGCAGATGCCACTAATGTGCATTGTGAACAGATAATGACGCTCTGTTTAATGCAGATGCCGCTAATGTGCATTGTGAACAGATAATGACGCTCTGTTTAATGCAGATGCCGCTAATGTGCATTGTGAACAGATAATGACGCTCTGTTTAATGCAGATGCCGCTAATGTGCATTGTGAACAGATAATGACGCTCTGTTTAATGAACCATTTTTCGGTGAAAGCACCGATGCCTTTCCCCTCACTACTATTCACCATTCTCTTACAATTGAACAAGACCTGGCCTAAAAGTTCAAACGCACCCAAAACAAACTGCAAATGCATCCAAAAAGCAAAAGAGTTTATAGAGTTACAAGCTTGATACAGTTGTGTGAGAAATGATATGGAACCAAAAATGAACCTTCAGATAACAGTGAATTTGTCCAAATACTTGTGATTTCTTAAAATGGGGGAACTAGATACATAAAGTGCTTTTTTTTTTTCTTCAAAAGGACAAAACAGACACCCTCAAATATATGGTGTTATTTTATACCATTACTTCAGTCATTTGATTGATTATCCAAAATACTTGAGTATAGAGCCAAAATAAGATGAGCTTCACTGTCCAAATGCATATGGTGAGGACTGTATACACACTTGTCTCACAAGTCTGTTTTGATTTTTTTTTTCTCAAGTTGTCTAATTTTTAAAATTTTATTTTAATGTTTGTTCTTCATTTCAGTTTCTCTTTAAAGGCCCATCTAAGATATCACTATGATGAATTGTAACATGTTTTCCTTGTCTCTTCCACAGCCTGAGAGAATAGACCCAAGTGCCTCCAGACAAGGCTATGACGTCCGGTCAGACGTCTGGAGTTTGGGGATAACACTGGTGGGTCCTCAACCCTCTTGTCCACGTTCTCTTTAACATTCAACGAGCTATTTGAAGATACACTGAATGTTAAATCCACAAGACAAGATAGTATATTCTTTGTTTTTGTAATATTGTAACTGTTGACTCACCGTGTTTTTTTTTTGTTTTTTTTTACAGTACGAGCTGGCGACTGGGCGGTTTCCCTACCCAAAGTGGAACAGTGTGTTTGACCAGTTGACACAGGTGGTGAAGGGAGAACCTCCACAGCTTACCAACTCAGAAGACAGGCAGTTCTCCCCCAAATTCATCAACTTTGTCAATCTGTGGTAAAGGACAAAGATGCACTGCTTCAATGTTATTCTCACGATGATATAGTATAAGTTGAAGTATATTGAATTGCAGAGCAATATTGTCAAAGTAAACTACTACATACTTTCACCGTATTCACCCACAAATAATAAAAGATGTGAAATTCATAAGGTAATCTTCTGAATGAGACATCATCTGGATTTGATTTCCCCCTGGTGGACAAAACATGTAATGTCTGTTTTTAAGTCTGAGACCCATGATGTGGTTTATTGCAGAGCAGAATTTTAATTATTTATTCCCTTTGCCCCTTTAGCCTAACAAAGGATGAGTCAAAAAGGCCAAAGTACAAAGAGCTTCTGGTAAGTATATACGTCCCGTGTGGCTCAGTTGGTAGAGCATGGCACTTACAGTTCAAGGTTTGATTCCCACAGTACGAGGGGGTGTATGATAATGTATGCATACGGGCGTCTGCTAAATTAATAAATATGAATGAATGTAATTGTATTACATGCAGAGCTACTTATTGCCCGTACATGTTTCTGGTTCTCTTCAATACAGAAACATGCTTTCATTCTGATGTATGAGGAGCGCTCAGTGGATGTTGCCAGTTACGTCTGCAGAATCCTGGATCAGATGCCTACTTCTCCCAGCTCCCCCATGTACGTCGACTGACTGTAGAACAAGTAATGACAGAAGCCTGGAACAACAATGACCTAAAGAGTTGCTTCATCCCATACTGCAGTGTTAAACTAAGACAGGAACTGTACAAACTAAAACACCACGTGTACTAAGACTGGTGATCAGTCACATCTGTATGCTATCAACATTCTCACACTTTTCTCTATCCTACACACACTTACATGTAAGTACAACTAGTAACTGAATGAATATACCATTGTCTTGGTTCACCTCAATGTGAGACCTCATCTCTAATGTGGATACAGTACAGTGATTTAAAATCTGGACATGTATTTATAGTGTTTAATCACTTGTGGAATATATGATTTGGAGATACTGGAATCATGCTCTTTGACTCTTCCCACCTCTTCCATGTATGTGACTTTAAGAATTGTGGTTGGTATCTTAAATGAAACCTTGCTTCTTATGGTGTAAAGCAATTGAAAACATAACGGCATTGATGGACAGGATCATGTGGCCTCCATCCAATGTTGTGAGGGTGCTGCCGTCACTGTGCAATGGACTTTGTGCTGATATATAAATAAAAGAGAAATAATTGTGCTTTGAGAGACATTTAGTTACTCTGCATCTATTTGAGCTCAGGTTAATCCATTGATATAAGAAGGCAAGCAACCACACAAACACACTCACTGGCTCTCTCAGCCATGGCATATGCAACACTCTCTTTAAAAGCTAAGCTGTATGTATGTATGGTGCTGTTGATCTGTAATTATTCATAATGCCATCTTGTATCCCTGTATATAGCCACACATTTATCTGTAATGAAATTGCCTACTGTTCTGGATGTTGCAACCATTCTAATGGACCTGACCGGCCCCTAATTATTTCAGCCGATTGTTTCTTAAATGCATGGTACCTGAACTGTTTTCAGACTGATTGATTGACTCCTACAATATTCACAATGTACACAGAATCTAGAGGTTTAGTTGCACTGTGTAGTTCACATCTTTTTAGATTACCAGATATAATTGAAACTTCGTTGACTGCTGGTAAAATACTGGTACAGTAGTAAACTATTAAATTGGCTGGATATCATTGCATACAACATGCATTTCAATGTAGAACATTCAAATTAGAATATCTTGCTGGGCAGAATGTGTAAAATATTTAATGACCTGAGAATATTAAAATGAGCTTATGAAATAAGGATGATGTATCTTTCATCTGACTGAAAATATGAGTGTACATTGAGCTTTGTGTCACAGAATGTAAGAACTATCCAACAAATAAAACCTGTACAGGGATTTGACTTACTGGTGTTCATACAGAGTAACTCTGGCAAGTAGCAATGGAGCATTTGAAACACATGAAGACCTTATTTACTAGTTTTTGCTTTTGTAATTAATTATTTAGACCATTCCTTTTGGTCAGGATAATTGCTGCGCAATAAAGGAAAGCAACGGCCTGTAAGTCTGAAAGCACAATATGAAGAAACATGTAATATAAAAAGATTGATATTCAAAGAAATAGCAATGACAATATCTAATTAAAAATGTATTTTAGTGGTCAAGGGGTACAAGCTAGCAGGATAAATGGTAAAATAAGACAAATAGCCCACAATGGTGTCCCTCTCTTTTAGCAAGCCAGTGTGAAGTCTGTAGCCCTATAAATAATGACAAATTCATGATATTAATAAACATTTACATATAGTCTTTTAAATTCATAACATATAAATTTGACTATCCAACTATAAATGTTTATTTTTAACATCATGAATTTGCCATACAATTTATCAGTCTACCTGACTTGCTACATATGAAGCTATTGATAAGCTCTGTTATATTACTGAATATAATGCTGTCAGATATTATTATTATTATTAGTTTATTTATTGGTTGTATTATTGCTATATTGCAAATCAATGCAAAAGAACAGTGAGACCTCCCACATTTATTAATACTCAGCTGGCCCCTCCCTGGATGTTGTGTTAAACGCTCAACAACAAACATTCTCTACCCTTAAACTTGCTCTGAACACCTCCAAAACAAAGGTCATGTGGTTTGGTAAGAAGAATGCCCCTCTCCCCACAGGTGTGATTACTACCTCAAGAGTTTAGAGCTTGAGGTAGTCACCCCATAAAAGTACTTGGGAGTATGGCTAGATGATACACTGTCCTTCTCTCAGCACGTATCAAAGCTGCAGGCTGAAGTTAAATCTAGACTTGGTTTCCTCTATCGTAATCGCTCCTCTTTCACCCCAGCTGCCAAACTAACCCTGATTCAGGTGACCATCCTACCCATGCCAGATTACGGATACATAATTTATAGATCGGCAGGTAAGGGTGCTCTCGAGCAGCTAGATGTTCTTTACCATTCGGCCATCAGAATTCAATCAATCAAATTTATTTATAAAGCCATTCTTACATCAGCTGATGTCACAAAGTGCTATACAGAGACCCAGCCTAAAACACCAAACAGCAAGCAATGCAGGTGTAGAAGCACGGTACCTAGGAAAAACTCCCTAGAAAGGCCGGAACCTAGAAAGAAACTTGGGAGAGGAACCAGGCTATGAGGGATGACCAGTCCTCTTCTGGCTGTGCCGGGTGGAGATTATAACAGAACATGGCCAAGATGTTCAAATGTTCATAGATGACCAGTCCTCTTCTGGCTGTGCCGGGTGGAGATTATAACAGTACATGGCCAAGATGTTCAAATGTTCATAGATGACCAGTCCTCTTCTGGCTGTGCCAGGTGGAGATTATAACAGAACATGGCCAAGATGTTCAAATGTTCATAGATGACCAGTCCTCTTCTGGCTGTGCCGGGTGGAGATTATAACAGTACATGGCCAAGATGTTCAAATGTTCATAGATGACCAGTCCTCTTCTGGCTGTGTCGGGTGGAGATTATAACAGTACATGGCCAAGATGTTCAAATGTTCATAGATGACCAGCGGGGTCAGAAAATAATAATCACAGTGGTTGTAGAGGGTGCAACAGGTCAGCACCTCAGGAGTAAATGTCAGTTGGCTTTTCATAGCCGATCATTCAGAGTATCTCTACCACACCTGCTGTCTCTAGAGAGTTGAAAAGAGCAGGTCTGTGACAAGGTAGCACGTCCGGTGAACAGGTCAGGATTCCATAGCCGCAGGCAGAACAGTTGAAACTGGAGCAGCAGCACGACTAGGTGGACTGGGGACAGCAAGGAGTCATCAGGCCAGGTAGTCCTGAGGCATGGTCCTAGGGCTCAGGTCCTTGGAGAGAAAGAGAGTGAGAGAGCATACATAAATTCACACAGGACACTGGATAAGACAGGAGAAATACTCCAGATATAACAGACTGACCCTAGCCCCCCAACACAAACTATTGCAGCAGGGTAGCCTAGTGGTTAGAGCATTGGACTAGTAACCCGAAAGGTTGCAAGTTCAAGTCCCCGAGCTGACAAGGTACAAAATCTGTCGTTCTGCCCTTGAACAGGCAGTTAACCCACTGTTCCTAGGCCGTCATTGAAAATAAGAATTTGTTCTTAACTGACTTGCCTAGTAAAATAAAATAAGTAGTGGTGGCTGCCACCAATGCTCCTGCAACAAACACTCAAACTGGACAGTTTTATCTAAATCTCTTAATTCAAAGACTTGATCATGGACACTTACTGACCGTTGTGGCTGCTTTGTGTGATGTATTGTTGTCTCTACCATCTTACCCTTTGTGCTGTTGTCTGTGCCCAATAATGGTTGTACCATGTTTTGTGCTGCTACCATGCTATGTTGTCAAGCGTTGCCGCCTTGCTATGTTGTTGTTTTAGGTCTCTCTTTATGTAGTCATGTGTGTTTTGTCCTATATATATATATATATATATTTAAGTTTAATCCCAGCCTTCGTCCCCGCAGGAGGCCTTTTGGTAGTCCATCATTGTAAATACGGATTTGTTCTTAACTGGCTTGTCTAGTTAAAGGTTAAATAAATACAAAATAAGCACACCAATGAGCGAGAGCGTGATGAAGACGTCATCAATCTACGCCGGAAGAAACACAGTTGAGCGTCAAATCACATGTCTCAACCGCTGAAGTCCTGACTGAATGTTTATATTTCAATGATATGTGGGCTGATAGGTAAAATTATATTTTCATAAAGATTATGCAATAATTGTCGATACGTTTGCTGTCTTGTACGACGAGCAGAACTGACTTCCATTAAACCGAATGTTTAGTATGACTAAAGTGTCTCTACACTGTAAATCTATTGCATGGCTATTTGTGAGACACACACCTACGGGTTGCCTACAAAGCTTCGCATGCAGTGAACATCTTTTTCAGTTTCTGCGGACAATGTCTACGAACACAACAGACAACCAACATCGGGGATCAAAGAAACCCAGAGCACCCAAAGAAACATTGCGACATGTGAAGTCTAGAGAACAGAGGAAACGTGGAGTGGATGTACATGGACCAGCCACTGTCTACGCGCAGGTCGTCGGGGCAGGGAGCCGAGATAATGGCGCTTCACTTTATGTCTTCTCTGAGTTCAATAGGTAACTTAACCAGAGAACATGAGTGTCTGACAATTTGTTGTAACATTGCCAAATATATTTGTATAGTGGGTATCAGAAAGGCACTTGGCTGCAGCATATTTGTTTACCCTTTTTCCTCTGTGGAAGGTACCTCTTCAACTGTGGTGAGGGAACACAGAGGCTGATGCAAGAGCACAAGTAAGTTGAATTGCCTCCTGTCAATTTTCAACTAAAATCTATAATTCAGTCTCTGCTCAATAAATCTCAATGTTCCTCTTGTCAGGTTAAAAGCTGCTCGCTTGGACAATATTTTCCTCACTAGAATGAGCTGGGAGAATGTTGGTGGTCTATCAGGTAAGTTGCTTGTTATTCTAGCCACTTGACATCAAGTCAGTTATCTGTCAACCTGGAAACAACTGTGCATACATAATAGACAGATCAAAGCTTGTTGCATGATTAGCCTATGTCTCTGTGTACTGTCATGTG
This sequence comes from Oncorhynchus gorbuscha, assembly GCF_021184085.1. NCBI lineage: Eukaryota > Metazoa > Chordata > Actinopteri > Salmoniformes > Salmonidae > Oncorhynchus > Oncorhynchus gorbuscha. Next base: position 39,039,920 of record NC_060198.1, on the reverse strand, counting down.
AAAAAGTAAGTAATACCCCATGGAAAGTGGTCATTTTGTTGTTTTTACATATTTGCGCACATTTGAGCTAAATTCCAACCACATTCATTGATAAAGGTAACCCAGTTTAACAAATCACGAAACAAATGTGTTTGGCTGCAATGCCAGATGCCATGTTTGGCTAAAACGAAACACTGCCTTTGAACAGAAGAACCTCATACCAACTGTAAAGCATGGAGGTGGTGGCATTATTGTTTGGGGCTGCTTTGCTACCTCAGGGCCTGGCCAGTTTGCCATTATTGAGTCAACCATGATTTCAATATTATACCAGAGAATTATTGAGGAGAATGTGAGGCCATCTGTCAAAAAGCTGAAACTAAACTGAACATGGATCTTGTAACAGGGCAATGGTGCAAAACTACAACAGAATGGCTAAAAAATAAGAATTGAGGGTATGGAATGGCCCGAGTCAAAACCCAGATCTCAAATGTGTCAAAAAAACAGTGGGGGGACTTGAAGCGGGCTGTACATGCAAAACAAGCCCTCATACATGACACAATTGAAGCAGTAGTGTAAAGAAGAGTATGCAAAAATTCCTCCCAGTGGATGTAGGAGACATAGACAGTTGCAAGAAACGGCTACATGAAGTTATTTCAGCCGAAGGGGGCAACACCAGCTATTGAAGCTAGGAGTGTAATTATGTTTCCTGCACTATGGAATTGCATTTCGGGTGATTTTTTTGATTACTAAATGATTGCAAAGTATAATCTTTCTGTGTCATTTGTTAAATTAGGTTACCGTTATCTGTCAATAGTGTTGAAGTGAAGATTACATAGCCATCTGTCCAAATATGTACCAAAAAAGACCACTTTCCAGGTGTACTTACTTTTTCACGTGACTGTAGATAGACATAGGTCAAAGGTTATTGCATGCTTAGCCTATGTCTCCGCATATGTCCTTAGGTGTGATAAACTGTACTCTCTGGTTTAGGGATGATATTGACACTGAAAGACACTGGTGTCCCTGAGGTTGTTCTCTCTGGACCACCACAACTGGTGAGTGGACATTGTAGCAGTACAAAAGATTGTCTGTAATGAGTCAACTGTTTTTGTGGTATCCTGAGTCTAATATGTCATTTCCTCCTCTTGATCTAGGAGAAATATGTGAATGCCATCAGAGTATTTTCTGGACCACTGGAAGAAATCAAGCTAGCTGTTCGACCTTACACCGAGAAACAATACACAGATGACACAATGACAGTTAGTCAAATACCAATATTTGGTGAGTACTAGAAATCACCTTTGTTTTTTTTTTTTGAATTGAGTAATTTACTGCTACTCATACTCTTTATCTTAAAGCATATTAAGTTTATGACGGGTCAAATAGTGAATATTTGTGTTCTCATACTGAAGAGTTGGTAGTTGACACTCTCTTAACCCCAATTATACCAGCCCAGCTCAGAGAGGATGGGCCAAAGTGCTCCCGTAACTCAGGGAGGAGCAGCCCCTCCAGTAGTCCCCAGAGGAGGGAGCTGTGGAGGCCAGAAGACTCTGAGGACACCAGCACAGACAGCAGGAAGGAGAGAGCAACCAGCCCAGGTAAGACTAGGAGCTTGTAGGCTCGGAAGCCCAGGCTGCGCATGCTCTGATCGTTAGAAACCCTGGGGATGTTCTCAGGAAGATGATAAAAAGAGGTGAAGTATGGTGGAGTCTACATGGGCACTAGTGTCGCTACTCAAACCAATCAACTATTTTGCTAGGATGGAGCTACAAACAGGTTGTGTTTCTGAAAATGTTTCTGACTTGCAAAAAGCTAGACTGCTAAAACGTTGTACAACACAGTAGGAAAAGAGATGGACGAACAAAACAAGTAAAAACTAAAAAGAAACACAAGGAAATGCCTCTCCTGAAGTAAAATACCATTTATATTCCGAGCCAATCAAATGCAAGTGTTAACCCAGGCAGCGCTCCCATTCAAACGCAAAATTCAATGCTAAATTTATCCGGACTTCCAATAGTTAAGTCAATGGGAAGAGATTGGGAAGGATGACCCACGAGACTAAATGAGCATACAGGGACATCAGTGCCCTAGTTCAAGGATGTTGAGCTCCAAAGGGCACCAATTCTCACATTGCATTTTCATTTCAGGTGGAAAAGCAAAAGCAACAAGGGATCCTTCTTTAGTTGTGGCATTCATTTGTAAGGTAAGAAAAACAATCTCATTGTCTCAGTGACATACTGAATTATTGCATTGTGATGCAATTTATGTCACATTTTCTCTTTGAATTGCAGCTTCATCCTAAGAAGGGGAACTTCTTGGTTGCTCAAGCAAAAAGCCTTGGGTTACCAGTGTAAGTTGATTGTTCAATACAAATTCAGTTTTGCCTGCTCAACAAACTTGAGCCGATTAATGACTTTTTTGATGCACTTTCTCCACAGAGGCACTGCAGCTATTGGTCCTCTCATTGCAGCTCTGAAGGATGGGAAAAGTGTTACCTACGAAGGAAGAGAGGTACTCCAATTATATTTGGTTGATTGTTGGGGCTCTGGAATTTTGGATTAGCTATTGTAAATGTTAGATACATTTGGTCTTGTTATCTGATTTGATCCTGATGGTTGTCCTACAGATCCATCCTGAGGAGGTGTGCACTCCCACTGATCCAGGACCAGCCTTCATTGTTGTGGAGTGTCCCTCTGAGGAGTTTGTTCAACCAATCTGCATCGATCAGCAGCTGAGCAGGTAATGGCCTGCGCGAAGTTGGCCAAATGTGTTAAAGGCTGCTTCTGCATCCTGTGTCATTACTCCTTAGGCCTTCTTCAGGAGATTGTAGTTAAGTTCTGAGTTATTTGTCTCATCTGCAGATACCAACGTGGAGGAACAGAGGACCCTGCTGCCTTAGTAGTCCACATGAGCCCCGAGTCTGTGCTGAAAACAGATGAATACAAGCAATGGATGGAAAGGTACAACATCAGCCATATGTAATACTCAGTTTCAGACTGTTTACATATTCCATATTCTGCACTTCACTTGTCTCTCTGTTTTCTGTTGGTCTTTCTACATGTTCAATGTTTTTGCATTTTAGGTTTCCATCTACCACGGAGCACCTGATCCTGAATGAACAAGTTTGCACTGTTCACAACGTCAGGAGCCACAAGATTCAAACTCAGCTTAATCTGATTCATCCAGAGATATTTCCAGAGCTCCAGCACTATAAAACAAAGGTAAGTTGGGAAGTGCTACAACTTTCATTATTCACCATTGTAAGCTGCTGTTACACAGAGATAAGCGTGTTCATTTGGAAACCTTTTGTATCTTGCGTTGTAATTGTGCTAATCTGTTTCTACTCTTGTTGTTGATCTTCTCAAGGAGACCCAGGCTGCCCTGCATGTCCCCAATGTCAGAGCCGAGTGTCTTCTGAAGTTCCAGCTCAGACCCAAGATTGAATGGCAAAGGTGAGTAATGTCCTTCAGGCCACAATTGACCAGACATTAGTCTCCACTTACGAAGGGCTGCTTTGTCAAAGACAACCATTTCAGATGAAACACTACTTTCAAGTGTGACTTACTATTTCTTCTATGATCTTATAGATGCCAACACTGTCAAAGTCAAATGAGAGCGTCGCTGCCCCTCTCAGCACTATGTGATGAGTGGTGTGTGTGCTCTACTGTTTCTTATTCATCAGAGACGCCATCCCCTCTTGTGACACTGAAGAGTTTGTGAAAGAGGCTGCGGAGGCCCCTAACTTCCTCCAAGAAGTGGAGGAGTGCAAGCGGTTCCGTGCGACTGATGCTGCAGTGCTGTCTGGTGAGCCCTGCTCTGATACAGGTCAGGCTAGAAGCCCAAGGGGAGATGTTATATTGCTCAGTCTAAAGCTCCATCAATTTCTCTTTACTCCTCTTGAATGGAGTTGCAAACATTTCACTCTGGGCATTTGAGAAGGTAACAGAGTTTAGTTTCCTGTAGTCCTTTTGTCTGATAGAATATCATAGTTTTACGTCTGAAATTTCAATGGCATAGAAAAATTGTGTTTCTTGCAGGGCGGGCAGAAAAATACCCAGAGGTGGTCTTTTTAGGAACTGGATCGGCTCTTCCTATGAAGATCAGGAATGTTAGTGGTAACTTGGTCAACATCAGGTAATGGCCCTCAGTTAGACTTGAGTTACTATAAAAAAAATCCTTAAAGATGTGTGTGAGGTAGCCAGTATAAATGTCTGTCTCTCTGTCTTTATGCTCTGTCCCATCTCCTTCAGTGCCACTCAGTCAGTGCTGCTGGACTGTGGAGAGGGCACCTTTGGCCAGCTGTGCCGACACTATGGGGACAGTGTGGATGAGACACTGGCAAAGATCTCAACCGTCTTCATCTCTCACATGCATGCGGACCATCACACAGTAAAGATTATTATTCCTATAAATATTTGTTTATTACAGAGTTATAGCATATATTCTGGCATAAAGTCATTTCTAATAAGTTTTTAAAGAATATGACTTTATTTTCCAGGGATTGTTGAGTTTGCTGTTTCAAAGAGAGAGAGCTTTGGTCAGTAAAGAATTTATCTTTTTCAGATTTTAAGATGGGTCCTGTTTAATTCATGCAAAATGGAACCCTTTAATGAATGTATGTCCTTATCTCTTCACCGTTCAGGCAACTCTTGGGAAAGCCTTCAGCCCCATCTATCTGATAGCCCCTGTCCAGATGATGACCTGGCTCAACCAGTACCATGACCACTGTGAGGAGATCCTCAGCCATGTCAAGTATGTCAGGAAAGACACGCCTAACTCTGTTCAATTCATGCTTTCAAACCGGATGATATGATGTCCATTGTCTCTAATATTAAATCTATTCTTGACTATGTTTCAGCATTGTCCCTAGCAAAGTCATGTGTGAGGGGGCTGAGGTGTCCAAGTTCAAAACCAAGGCATTCATCCAAGCGCTGCTGAAGAAATCTGATTTAGCAAAGGTATGTGGAGACTTGAACAGGCTGCTTCGTGGTTCAATAAGACTCATAACACTCTTGTTAGGTTCAACGACTGTTTATTGAGGCTATCATCAAAGCTTAAATACATATATTCTGTTTCTCTCGTAGTTCCAGACTTGTCCGGTGCGTCACTGTAAGAATGCCTTTGCCTGCAGCATCACTCACCAGTCTGGCTGGCAGCTAGTCTTCTCTGGGGACACAATGCCTTGCGATGCCCTCGCACATATGGGTCAGTACCAACAGTTCTCGACCCCAATTGTGATGTTTGTACAGCTCCCAGAATTTGTGTGATGTGAAAAGATTTACACACTCTCTATGAACCACACTTGTGACTTCTGGATGAAATGGTAAATACTCACCAATGCCATTTGATTTGCCGTTAAGGTGCGTTCCACAGAGCCATACTCACATTTTGAACCCAGAGTGTATCCTGTAACTTCTACACAGTTGCTGGCGGTATGATATACATATAGATCACTGTTAATGGACTAGACATCTACAGTAGCCAGTCTGATCTGAACCTGTCATCCATGCTCTATGCTGTCTGGCATCATTTACCAGATATTGCTTAATGCTATCGATCGGTTCCAAAGTTCGCTATGAATCACAAGGTCTCCCACATAGTTCCTGTGGGATCCCACTTCATTGTCTCTTTGTAAATTGTTCGACTGGATGTGATCCAGCTGAGGACTCTCAGAGAGAGCCTGTCTATATCCCATGCCTGTTCATTATAGAGGCCTGGGTGTGCCAGACAAGCAGGGCTGGCTGATGGTTTATTACACAGAGCTGTGTGATTGATTTCCTCTGGGAAAGGACGAGAAGCTTGAAGTGCTGTGCCATGCAGCAGTCTTGTGATTCATGTTTGTCATTGTGTTTTCAAAGGAAAGAATGCAACTTTACTTATTCATGAAGCCACATTGGAAGATGGATTGGAGGACGAGGCTGTGGAGAAGAGACATAGGTTAGTAGATGGATCTAGTATGGTGCTTCTCTTCAGAGGTGTCCTTCGTTATTCTATTAGTTAACTATCTTTCTTGGGCTGGATTCAATCAATATTGCGGAAGATCCGTGTTAAACATTTCCGATTGAGTCGAGACATGCAGTGGTTACCGTGAATGCAGTCTCCTCAAACGAGGAGACATTGCCTTTACATTTCAATCGAGCCATAATGCATATCTTCCGTGATACTTCTGTGATACTGATTGAATCCAGCCCAAAGTGTGAAAATATGACATGCATTGAAGGAGGTAAACAGAAATGGACGAGTGCCATTTTTCAGCTGACAAAGAAACACAAGGAGCTTTGAGAAGCCAGTCATTTTTAGAGGGCATTGTAACTGGCTGCATTCTTCTCTGAGATTCACATTGATTTTTGGAACTCTGTATTGGGAGGTAATGAAGGCACTTCTGCCTTCTAGCTGGAATTTCAGTGACTTTGGTTAAAGAGCTCCATCTTGCATTGAAAACAACTTGAAAGTCATTGAGTTGAACTGAACAAATTCTGTATAGCTTACCATGGGGTTAAGTCTGGTAATTACTGTTAGAATAGCAGCAGAGTAGCATCATGCTTCTCTGCTTGCCTCCCAAAATGACAGTACTACCTCCCAGGCCATCGGTATTGGCATGAAGATGAATGCTGAGTTCATCATGCTGAACCACTTCAGCCAGCGCTATGCCAAGATCCCCCTCTTCAGTGAGGACTTCAACGACAGAGTGGGAATATCTTTTGACCACATGAGGGTAAGTGAGTGGTGAATGGTGTACTTTAGTCCACTTGTTATGCATAGCAACATTGAAATGTTTATGTGGGTTCTGCACATCTGAAATGAGCTTTTTCACTGGATATGTGTAGCCTCAGGATGAATTAGGACCCTGATTCACTACAGTATGAGCAGACAATGCCCCTAGTCCAGGTAGAATACTCTCTGACAACTTCAGTTTAAATCTAGAGGTACCATTTTAAGGTTACATTCAGAATGTGTTAGACTCCCATCAGAGATACATCTCCAGCTGCCTCCGAGAAGGCTGGGTATGTTGAAAGACCTCCTCCGAGTGATCTCTCTTCCCTGTCTCTCCTCAGATTCGGTTTGGAGACTTTAGAATCCTCCCCAGACTCATCCCGCCCCTCAAAGCCCTGTTTGCCGAGGAGATCGGAGAGATGGAGGAGAGGAGAGGGAGGAGGGAGCTTAAACAGATGAAAGGAGTCATTGCTGAAAGCAACGAAGAGCAGAGGACACCCAATGAAGGCGAGACGGGCAAAGGTGCCAAACGAGAGCCAGAGGAACCAACACAGGACGTGGGAAGTAAGAGACTCAAAACAAACTAAGACCCTGACCATAGCTTTGGGTTATACCGGAGATTAGTGTAAATCAGATGACTGTTATTTTACTGAGTTTGCTTTATTTAAATGTATTTTTATGAGAAACTTGCATGAGTGATCCTCTGTAAAGTCAGAGATTTTAATTTGGCTGGACTGGCTGTCTTCATCGCTTGTGAATAAATAATTTCTGTTTTTCCTGTCATTACCATTGCTGTGTATATAAAACATGTAATTAACATACTCTTTGATTTTGTGTTTAAAAAGTAAAGCAATGTCAATCATGCTCCATGGTATTGGCCTGTTGTTTTCTAGCAACAACTCATACAATGTTTATGTCCTATTAAACTACTCCCTTAAAGGTTGCATCTGAACAAATGAATTAAGTGAAGTTGTCACACATGGATGAGTAGTATTACATTGGACTGATAGTCATACATAATAGTCAAACAGCACCATGGTCACTCTTTGCTTAACAGTTATTGGCGAAGGTTGAGGTTGCATTTCATCATAGATGATGGTCTAGGTGTGCTGTGTGATGGTATGAATATGATATAAAGCTTCACGAACCAGATGAACTGTTTTTTTCCTTTTTGTAAATCATTTATATGAAATACAAAATGTGCTATTGTTCTAGCTCTGAAAAATTAAACACTGATCTCTGTCAAAAACAGTCCTGAACTTTCAGTGAGACAAAACCCCCTAAAGCACTGTGCCAGCAGCATGCTCTCTCTGTGTGACAACTCTGTTTTGATGTCATATTTATTGCAGTAATCAGAATACAGTTAGGACACCTTATATACCAATTAATGGGGATACTGCAACTTTACTGACAGGTGGCGTTTGCAGCTGACAGTTCACTCTAAATGGATCCCTATCAGAGGAGGCTGGTGGAAGGAGCTATAGGAGGAGGGGGTCATCGTAATGGCTGGAATGGAATGGTGTCAAACACATCAAATATATGGAAACATCATGTTTGGAAACCACATGAAAATACGTTTGATTCCATTCAAAAATTCCATTCCAGCCATTACAATGAGCCTGTCCTATAGTTCCTCCCACCTGTTGCCTCTGATCCCTGTACAGTTTAAACAAAGAATGATGGATAACTGAGTGCCTGTATCGCAGCTCTTTGTCTATACCAGAGAGCACAGTGGCCTATAATCTAGTGTGATGCAGTACTGTCCCTCCACATGGTGGCTGTATCGAGCTGTCATTGTTTTATTATTCTATAGATGGGCCAGCAATGACCTTCTGGAAGCTGTCTGAGAGAGGAAGGGCCACAGCCTCACCACCTTCCATTTCAAAGACCGTTTACTGGCCAGTCTCTCAAATGACATGAAGTGTTGACTGTAATCCACTCTAGATGACATCATTTGCCTACACTAAATGCATCAACTAAATCAAGTCAAATTGTATTAGTCACATGCGCCGAATAAAACAGGTGTACAACACTGTACCTTACAGTGAAATGCTTACTTACGAGCCACTAACCGACAGTGCAGTTTCAAAAAATAAGAATAAGATGTAAAAGTAACAAGTAATTAAAGAGCAACAGTAAAAATAAAATAAAAACATATACAGGGGGGTGGTGGTACCTAGCCAATGTGCACGGCACTGGTTAGTTGAGGTGGTATGTACATGTAGGCAATGCGAGTAGTCTGGGTAGCCATTTGACAAGATGTTCAGGTGTCTTGTGACTTGGGGGTAGAAGCTGCTTAGAAGCCTCTTGGACCTAGACTTGGTGCTCCGGTATCGCTTGCCGTGTGGTAGCAGAGAGAACAGTGGCTGGAGGGTGGCTGGAGTCTTTGACGATATTTAGGGCCTTCCTCTGACACCGCCTGGTATAGAGGTCCTGGATGACAGGGAGCTTGGCCCCAGTGATGTACTGGGCTGTTCGCACTACCCTCTGTAGTGCCTTGCGGTCGGAGGCCGAGCAGTTGCCATACCAGGCAGTGATGCAACCAGTCAGAATGCTCTCAATGGTACAGCTGTCACCCCTTTTGAGGACCTAAGGACCCATACCAAATCATTCCAGTCTCCTGGGGGGGAATAGGTTTTGTCGTGCCCGCTTCACGACTGTCATGCTGTGCTTGGACCATGTTAGTTTGTTGGTGATGTGGACACCAAGGAACTAAAAGCTGTCAACCTGCTCCACTGCAGCCCTGCCGATGCGAATGGTGGCGTGCTCGGTCCTCTTTTTCCTGTAGTCCACAATCATCTCCTTTGTCTTGATCACGTTGAGGGAGAGGTTGTTGTCCTGGCACCACACAGCCAGGTCTCTGACCTCTATAGGTTGTCTCATCAGAAAATTTAATAATGGTGTTTGAGTCGTGCCTGACCGTGCAGTCATGAGTGAGTGAGGAATGTATATGCTCTCTTGGAGCAGCAGGTAGCCTAGTGGTTAGAGCGTTATGGCCAGTAATTAAAAGGTTGCTGGATCGAATCCCGAGCTGACAAGGTAAAAAATATGTCGTTCCGCCCCTGAACAAGGCAGTCCCATAAGACTTACCTCGTTGGCTCAGCCACTGTTCCCAGGTAAGTTCTACCTGGAGAGAGAACTGAGATGGGAGCTTTGTAGTTCAGAGGCTTACTGTAGCCTACATCTCACAGCAAACAGAGGATACTTAGCCCTGTGCAATATGTCATGTCAGAGGCACACAATTGTTGGAATACTGCAGACCTGCTCCAACACAACCTGCTATCAGATGGATTGCCATCCGAATATTAGCTGGGCCTTGAATGATTAATAAGCAGGTTCTAGATGAAAATCTGGGGGACTTCTGTGTCTGTAAATTGTACTCCCAATACGTTTCTGTCAGGTTTTCCTTTAGCATTTCCTGAAACAGCAACAAAAAAAGGAATTTCTGAATGGGTAAGGGTGCGGCTTACATATCAAGAAGACTCCTTCCTTTTGTAGATAAGACAAGTGCTTTAACTCTCAGTTGTAACGTGAGTGTTTTTCTGGGCTTAGTGGGCTCAACGCGCAGGTGATTATCGTATTTTCTGGAGTGTGAAGCAGTCTGTTGAAGAGTCAAAGCTTCTAGGCCCAGTCCATTAGGGCCCATTCTAGTGACAATGGCCCATTCTACCTGGGGGCACCTAAATCACAAGCAGTGGGGCAGAGAGTACGCTAAATCTCTCTCACACAGCTTTTGTTGTGACTAGAATTCGTCAGACAGAAAGTGACCGTGAAGATGTACTGGATCTGAGGTCAGCATTCGCATTCATTGCACGTATATTTAAATCACCAATAGTATGAAGCTTCTGTTTTAATTGTATCATTATTTTGCTAGTCTGGTTGTTTCTGTCTGTACATCAAGTTTTTTAGCAGGACAAAGTGGGACAATTTGGCTTTGGTATTGACCCTCGCCATACAAGTAGTTTTAGCTTTTTCTGAGAAGCATTTGCATGTTATTTCTTTGGTAGATGTGCTGTGTTTGCCTTTCTTTTTCAGGCAGTGATGCAACCAGTCAGAATGCTCTCAATGGTACAGCTGTCACCCCTTTTGAGGACCTAAGGACCCATACCAAATCATTCCAGTCTCCTGGGGGGGGAATAGGTTTTGTCGTGCCCGCTTTACGACTGTCATGCTGTGCTTGGACCATGTTAGTTTGTTGGTGATGTGGACACCAAGGAACTTAAAGCTGTCAACCTGATCCACTGCAGCCCTGCCGATGCGAATGGTGGCGTGCTCGGTCCTCTTTTTCCTGTAGTCCACAATCATCTCCTTTGTCTTGATCACGTTGAGGGAGAGGTTGTTGTCCTGGCACCACACAGCCAGGTCTCTGACCTCTATAGGTTGTCTCATCAGCAAATTTAATAATGGTGTTTGAGTCGTGCCTGACCGTGCAGTCATGAGTGAGTGAGGAATGTATATGCTCTCTTGGAGCAGCAGGTAGCCTAGTGGTTAGAGCGTTTGGCCAGTAATTGAAAGGTTGCTGGATCGAATCCCGAGCTGACAAGGTAAAAAATATGTCGTTCCGGCCCTGAACAAGGCAGTCCCATAAGACTTACCTCGTTGGCTCAGCCACTTTTCCCAGGTAGGCTGTCATTGTAAATAAGAATTTGTTCTTAACTGACTAGGTTCAAATACAATTTCTGTTAGACTTGCCTGTCTGAGAACTATTGTGAACAGTAGTGTAATGCCAGAGTTTTCTGTCCCAGCTCTTTGGTGTGAATATGTTCTCAGAATTTACTGAGGTTGAATTTCCATTGGTTTACTAAAACCCCTACAGAGAACAGCTGAGGCCAGTCATGATCTTCTGTCCATTGCTGGCCACTTTGTCTGCATGTCCCTTGGGTAACATTTGCATTTCAATTGGGTATTGATCTTTCCACATTGATCATTCTCCACCTAGAGGACTAGATCCAACACTAGGTGGTTATCTCAGACTTGTTGTTGTGTTGCCATGTGAAGGGCCAGTGATAATTCATGATGTTGGAACTTCCCAAAGTCTGTTATCCTACTTTCCCTTCAGATGATTGGTATCATTTTTTATTATAACTAGGCAAGTCAGTGACAGTCCAGGAATGACAGTCTAGGAACAGTTTCAGGGGCAGAACAACAGATGTTTACCTTGTCAGCTCGGGATTCAATCTAGCAACCTTTCGGTTACTGGCCCAACGCTCTAACCACTAGGCTACCTGCCACCCCATGATGCATTATGTGGCATGACTCAGAGTAGTGTCTCCCCATATCATTTGTTTAAACAAAACTAGAAAACTGAGGTATCAAATATTCTCTGGGAGTAAGAATTTAGTCAATATCTCTGTGTTATAATTTTGATCTCATTTGAAGTATTGTATTTCTGAGTCTGCCTGTAGAGGTATAATACTATGAGCCTAAGACTACACAGTGACATCTTTACTCTCATTCCCAAAATATGAGTGGATATGAGATTTTCTAACCTGTGCTTCAGTGAAGTAGCAGAATTGTCTTGCGGCGAATCTCACACTTCACAATACCAACATGACTTGCAAGGCATTGCAGCTTAATGTCTGCTCCAATCCTGCAGTGGCATCGTGAGAGAGAGTGATGTAGAGTCATTGCAGCTTAGTGTCTGCTCCAATCCTGCAGTGGCATCGTGAGAGAGAGTGATGTAGAGTCATTGCAGCTTAATGTCTGCTCCAATCCTGCAGTGGCATCGTGAGAGAGAGTGAGTGATGTAGAGTCATTGCAGCTTAATGTCTGCTCCAATCCTGCAGTGGCATCGTGAGAGAGAGTGATGTAGAGTCATTGCAGCTTAATGTCTGCTCCAATCCTGCAGTGGCATCGTGAGAGAGAGTGATGTAGAGTCATTGCAGCTTAATGTCTGCTCCAATCCTGCAGTGGCATCGTGAGAGAGAGAGTGATGTAGAGTCATTGCAGCTTAATGTCTGCTCCAATCCTGCAGTGGCATCATGAGAGAGAGTGATGTAGAGTCATTGCAGCTTAATGTCTGCTCCAATCCTGCAGTGGCATCATGAGAGAGAGTGATGTAGAGTCATTGCAGCTTAATGTCTGCTCCAATCCTGCAGTGGCATCATGAGAGAGAGTGATGTAGAGTCATTATTTCCATTTACCACTTGAGGGAGCGGTAACCATGAAAATCTACTCAACACAAGGTAATGGCACATATAGGCTCAGGGAATTCACCCATGAGAGGGGCCAATCATCAATGGCACATCATTACAAAACACTCCTAAAATCATGAATAGCAGACATGATGCAGTGGTGAGCCACAATAGTCGGTCATTCAGGTTCCAGAAAGGTAATATTTACATTTCAGCAGACACTTCTATCAAGACAGACTTACAGGAGCAATTAGGGTGAAACCTCCTTGCTCAAGGGTACATTTTTCACCTCGACAGCTCTGGGATTCAAACCAGCAACCTTTTGGTTACTGGCCCAACACTCTTAACTGCTTGGCTACCTTCCACCCTATCTCTGGAATGCAAGTCTTTACTGAATAAGAAGTATGTATACGTTTTGTCTCATGTTTTCAAGGAGGCTATTTCAGGCCGTCGGTCTTATCCCCCTATAACACAGCTCCAGTATAGTGTGTCTGTGTGTGTTACCCAAGTGAGACATGACAAGTTCTACCTGGAGAGAGAACTGAGATGGGAGCTTTGGAGTTCTGAGGCTTACTGTAGCCGACATCTCACAGCAAACAGGATACTTAGCCCTGTGCAATATGTCATGTCAGAGGCACAAAATTGTTGGAATACTGCAGACCTGCTCCAACACAACCTGCTATCAGATGGATTGCCATCCGAATATTAGCTGGGCCTTGAATGATTAATAAGCAGGTTCTAGATGAAAATCTGGGGGACTTCTGTGTCTGTAAATTGTACTCCCAATACGTTTCTGTCAGGTTTTCCTTTAGCGTTTCCTGAAACAGCAACAAAAAAAGGCATTTCTGAATGGGTAAGGGTGCGGCTTACATATCAAGAAGACTCCTTCCTTTTGTAGATAAGACAAGTGCTTTAACTCTCAGTTGTAACGTGAGTGTTTTTCTGGGCTTAGTGGGCTCAACGCGCAGGTGATTATCGTATTTTCTGGAGTGTGAAGCAGTCTGTTGAAGAGTCAAAGCTTCTAGGCCCAGTCCATTAGGGCCCATTCTAGTGACAATGGCCCATTCTACCTGGGGGCACCTAAATCACAAGCAGTGGGGCAGAGAGTACGCTAAATCTCTCTCTCACAGCTTTTGTTGTGACTAGAATTCGTCAGACAGAAAGTGACCGTGAAGATGTACTGGATCTGAAGTCAGCATTCGCATTCATTGCACGTATATTTAAATCACCAATAGTATGAAGCTTCTGTTTTAATTGTATCATTATTTTGCTAGTCTGGTTGTTTCTGTCTGTACATCAAGTTTTTTAGCAGGACAAAGTGGGACAATTTGGCTTTGGTATTGACCCTCGCCATACAAGTAGTTTTAGCTTTTTCTGAGAAGCATTTGCATGTTATTTCTTTGGTAGATGTGCTGTGTTTGCCTTTCTTTTTCATAGTGGTTATTTGTGGATATGGTTTAGGTCCTCAAGGGATTATTTCTAAATGAAGTCGAATAGAGGAAAGAAGGTTCTCCATCATCTGCATTCAACTATCTTGTCTGGAGACTTTATCTCCCCAACATAGCCATAGATAAAAGAGACTGTCATTAAAATATAACATCGTCAAACAGGGAGCCACTTAATTGTTAATGTTTGTCATATATTTTTGTCTGGGAGGGGAGACGGCAGACGTAAACAGAACGGGGCAGGAGGGCAGCCTCCAATCAGATACACCTCTGCAGACTTGAATGTCGCCTCAGTCCAAAGTCAATTATGCAGCCTGCTCTGCTCTCTTCACATTTTCTGCCTGGCTGCTGATTCAAAGAGGGGCCCTATTCTCCGCCAGAAGAAATCAAAGTGTGAGATAATCTGAGGGGACTTCTGTGAAATTCGATGACTGAAGAGGGACCGGGACTTTAAGCCACTCCAATTGGAGGTTACGGTTCTGGCCAACTCATCACAGCTCACCTGGACAGGTCAGTAATTGTGGGCAGACGGCCATCCCTGGCGACTCGCCTGAGACCCCCACACGACTGTCACTCAGCCGTCACCTCATATCGAGCTCTTCATCTCCACTCCTCATCCTCTGTCATCCATCTATTACCCTCTGTCCTACTCCGTCGATCCTAACGCCTGAGGAAGATACAACCTGGACTTATCTAGAACCCTCCCCTGCAAGGAAGGAAGCGAGAGGGGAGGCTGTGAAATTGAGATCAGATTTCCAAGCCAGATATTTGATAACTTTGCAACATGGTGAAAATATATATTTTTTACTTTAATGCTACACAAAGAAAATACAAGAGAAAGAAGGTGTGTATAAGGAGTCTCTGCATGACAGAGGGCATTAGTATTCCACGTAGCAGGGCCAGGGTCGGCCTGTCTTCCCCACGACGAAGCTGCATTAACAGACTGTCTGTAGGAGAAACCTCAGGAGACATGAACAACACTGGTCTTACCTGGCCCTGCATGTGAATGAAGTTGGATTCTCCCCACGCTGCCACGAACGACAGGGTGCTCTTCCATTCACCAGCAGTAACCCAACAAAAAGCACCTGCCGCATAAATGCAAAGCACAGGAGATTAGAGGGGCAAGATGGGATTCGGGATGTGCTGGCTTGACAAAGTTTCAGATTTAGAAAGCACGTTTGCATAAAATGACTGACTGCCATAGAAGGTTTAGGTGGATGGACTGTAGCATTGATTTCTTATTCAAGCCCAAGACTGTTGGGAATATATGATGAAAGAATAGCCAGCAGCCAACAGTGAGAGCAGAAAAGTGAATAATTTCAATTTCGACCCCCTTTTTGCCCATGGTCCATTACGGTAGGTAGTGATGGAGGATTTATTTTTATCGATGTACACTTACGTAGTATTATAAACAAGTCAATAAAATCACGCCCTTAATGTACTTATTAAATCGTTTGCCAAAATACCACTTTATTTGAGCTTTATGATTTAGAAGACCAGAGAGACGAGATGAGGCCCCTTACGTTTTTTTTAATAGAAAAATTCTGATCTTGTGTGGCTGAATTCTCTCCCTCTCTCCTACTTCCCTGTTTCTCTCTCCTACTTCCCTCTTTCTCTCTCCCCCTTCCACTTCTTTCTCTGTCAACATTGTTTCAAAATTCTAAGCAGAGGACGCCTAATTTTAGGGGGCCTAATACTTTTTTTGCAAATCCTTTGCTTTTAACAGAAAAACGCTGTGCATTGAGTGGAAAGCTTTTAATACTGCTCTGACTTGCTTTCTCAGTATTTGAGTGATCCCCAAAGCAGCAGCATATCACTCTGTCCCTAATGACATTGCCATGGACTTCAGTTTATGCACGGTGAATAACCCCTCTATAATATCCTATTTTCAAAATGTCCTGCTAAAGTTTCAATATGCCCTTCAAAAGTAAACTTTCTCTCTGTTCAGTAATAATAGCAGTCAGTCCAGTTTTACATCAATATTTGAGTGTCTTTTTGGAAGACGGCATAGTTCGTTGTTGACACTGTAGTGTAGGTAGGGCTCTCTTGCTGTTGATAATCCTGATAATACTTTCACACCGCGAATGCGATTGTGATGCATTTCTCATGCCTACCTTATGGTAAGAGAGGTGTAGTGGGGTAATATCTGATATGTGTATATTATATACACACCTCACATGCTGCCCATAATAAGACTATGCATTTAGCCTATTAAATGTATTTATCTGACTCCATAAAGAGGATTTAGAAATATGCACAAAACTATAGTTGAGTCACAGTAATAGGAAATCAAGAAAGGTCTAAGAATTCTTTCAATGGCAAATAGATTTATTTAACATTGTAAAATGAATTATTACATTGTACAAAGCATAAGCTTAAGTTACAAAGCATTAGCAAGCATTACAAGGCATTATCTAGGCATGAAGATCCTAGAGTTACCAAAGCCAAGCATGAACATAACAGGCCTACTCAAGCCAGAGGCCTGGGCAGGATACAGGATAAGAGGCAGAATAAATGCATTTAATTCCATTTATAACATTTGAAGGTGTGACTCTTTCAAACTAAAACCAACCACCATCGATCAATTAAACGATACCAAGTTACAGTAACCTGATCACCCAGGCCCAATCTCCACAGGATGTCACAGCATCGAAAGGCTAGTGTGTGGGATGAGACAGTGGAGATAAGGCAGAATTGCTAAAGACAATAAAACCCTTTGCATAGACCAGTTAGAGTTCACCCTGTCCAGATACAAGTTACCACAGAGATCATACATCCATATAGATAGCATCAGAGTTATCCCCAGGGGACAAGTTTTAGATAGATACCAGACATGGAAGCAATCGCATCACGAACATACATTTAAATAATCAGTCCTCTGGTTATTGTAACAGAGAGATACAATTTGGCACTTCAGAGGGGGAATGGCTGACTAGTCCTTGGGCATTGTGTTTTTTGTTTTGCTGGGCCATTTGCCATGCGGCCGGAGGTGACAGACAGCACATAAATTAGGGACGGGTCTACAGAGGCACTTAACAGAAATTGATGGTCTATGCTCTTGCATAGTTTATTGATTCATTATGACATGAGTAATGGGCAGTAACTTATAGCAGAACATATTACAGTCTCATCTGGGATCTGTTGCTACAGTATCATGTATATCATTACCTTTTTGGGTTACACTGAAACTGTTGTCAACTTATGGTTCATTGCTTTATTTGTCTTCCAGCCTCCAAGACAGTGTAATAAGGTATTCACATATTTGCATATTGCACCCATGACCTGGGAGAGCCTTGTGTTTTTTGACTACATGCTGTGAAAACAACTCGTTATCCATCTTCCCTCTTCATACTAGCAGATAAAGACCAGCCTCACCAGTGAAGAACTGTGTATCAGTTATTTTTAACAGTAAATTGCCTGTCTTGCAAAACAGCTTGTTGGGTAAAAATAAAAAATTCCCAGGACCATAAATACAAATTCCATCTAGACACCGTTGCCCTAGAGCACACAAAAAACTATACATTCCTCGACCTAAACATCAGCGCCACAGGTAACTTCCACAAAGCTGTGAACAATCTGAGAGACAAGACAAGAAGGGCCTTCTATGCCATCAAAAGGAACACAACATTTGACATACCAATTAGGATCTGTCTAAGAATACTCAAATCAGTTAAAGAACCTATTGTCCTTTATGGTTGTGAGGTCTGGGGTCCGCTCACCAATCAAGAATTCACAAAATGGGACAAACACCAAATTGAGACTGCATGCAGAATTCTGAAATACAACGTTGTACAACTTAAAAAACAAATAATGCATGCAGAGCAGAATTAGGCCGATACCCGCTAATGATCAAAATCCAGAAAAGAGCTGTTAAATTCTACAACCACCTAAAAGGAAGCAATTCACAAACCTTCCTTTGTAACTCCCCATCCCGTGTCCGGGATCGTTGTCATCATCTGACACTAATTAGCATAACGCAACGGACATAAATATTACTAGAAAATATTCCTATTCATGAAATCACAAGTGAAATATATTGAAACACAGCTTAGCCTTTTGTTAATCACCCTGTCATCTCAGATTTTGAAATTATGCTTTACAGCCAAAGCAAGAAAAGCATTTGTGTAAGTTTATTGATAGCCTAGCATAGCATTATGTCCAGCTAGCAGTAGGCAACTTGGTCACGAAAATCAGAAAAGCAATCAAATTAAATCGTTTACCTTTGATGAGCTTCGGATGTTTTCACTCACAAGACTCCCAGTTAGATAGCAAATGTTCCCTTTTTCCCAAAATATTATTTTTGTAGGCGAAATAGCTCCGTTTGTTCTTCACGTTTGGCTGAGAAATCGACCGGAAATTGAGGTCACGAAAACGCAGAAAAATATTCCAAATTTGCTCCATAATATCTACAGAAACATGGCAAACGTTATTTATAATCAAGCGTCAAGGTGTTTTTCAAATATCTATTCGATAATTGTTTGGGGAATTTTTTATCAATGATGACTAATTATGAATACATTTCGATCAGGACTGACTAATCAGAATACTATTATGTTACTGTATATGTACTAATCCGAATACTATTATGTTACTGTATATGTAGTAATCAGAATACTATTATGTTGCTGTATATGTATGTGTTTTCTTTCTTGATCCCAGTGCTGAATATAATGTGTGTAAATGTGGTCAAGAGTTAGAACAATGACTGTCTGTTCCGTGGTAGAAATTAATGAATGATATCTTCAGACTGGCTAGAATGCTTATCTACACAAGAAGACCTTGGCTCATAAATTACAGTGCCTTGCGAAAGTATTCGGCCCCCTTGAACTTTGCGAACTTTTGCCACAGTTCAGGCTTCAAACATAAAGATATAAAACTGTATTTTTTGTGAAGAATCAACAACAAGTGGGACACAATCATGAAGTGAAGTGGATATTTCAAACTTTTTTAACAAATCAAAAACTGAAAAATTGGGCGTGCAAAATTATTCAGCCCCCTTAAGTTAATACTTTGTAGCGCCACCTTTTGCTGCGATTACAGCTGTAAGTCGCTTGGGGTATGTCTCTATCAGTTTTGCACATCGAGAGACTGACATTTTTTCCCATTCCTCCTTGCAAAACAGCTCGAGCTCAGTGAGGTTGGATGGAGAGCATTTGTGAACAGCAGTTTTCAGTTCTTTCCACAGATTCTCGATTGGATTCAGGTCTGGACTTTGACTTGGCCATTCTAACACCTGGATATGTTTATTTTTGAACCATTCCATTGTAGATTTTGCTTTATGTTTTGGATCATTGTCTTGTTGGAAGACAAATCTCCGTCCCAGTCTCAGGTTTTTTGCAGACTCCATCAGGTTCTTCCAGAATGGTCCTGTATTTGGCTCCATCCATCTTCCCATCAATTTTAACCATCTTCCCTGTCCCTGCTGAAGAAAAGCAGGCCCAAACCATGATGCTGCCACCACCATGTTTGACAGTGGGGATGGTGTGTGTTCAGGGTGATGAGCTGTGTCGCTTTTACGCCAAACATAACGTTTGGCATTGTTGCCAAAAAGTTCAATTTTGGTTTCATCTGACCACAGAGCACCTTCTTCCACATGTTTGGTGTGTCTCCCAGGTGGCTTGTGGCAAACTTTAAACGACACTTTTTATGGATATCTTTAAGAAATGTCTTTCTCCTTGCCACTCTTCCATAAAGGCCAGATTTGTGCAATATACGACTGATTGTTGTCCTGTGAACAGAGTCTCCCACCTCAGCTGTAGATCTCTGAAGTTCATCCAGAGTGATCATGGGCCTCTTGGCTGCATCTCTGATCAGTCTTCTCCTTGTATGAGCTGAAAGTTTAGAGGGATGGCCAGGTCTTGGTAGATTTTCAGTGGTCTGATACTCCTTCCATTTCAATATTATCGTTTGCACTGTGCTCCTTGAGATGTTTAAAGCCTGGGAAATCTTTTTGTATCCAAATCTGGCTTTAAACTTCTTCACAGCAGTATCTCGGACCTGCCTGGTGTGTTCCTTGTTCTTCATGATGCTCTCTGCGCTTTTAACGGACCTCTGAGACTATCACAGTGCAGGTGCATTTATACGGAGACTTGATTACACACAGGTGGATTGTAGTTATCATTAGTCATTTAGGTCAACATTGGATCATTCAGAGATCCTCACTGAACGTCTGGAGAGAGTTTGCTGCACTGAAAGTAAAGGGGCTGAATAATTTTGCACGCCCAATTTTTCAGTTTTTGATTTGTTAAAAAAGTTTGAAATATCCAATAAATGTTGTTCCACTTCATGATTGTGTACCACTTGTTGATTCTTCACCAAAAAATTGTTTTATACCTTTATGTTTGATGCCTGAAATGTGGCAAAAGGTCGCAAAGTTCAAGGGGGCCAAATACTTTCGCAAGGCACTGTATATTAAATTGGTAGGGAGGCGATGTGGGAAGGCTTGAGATACTGCCTTTGTACCAGGGTGGGAGAAAAGACAGGTTGGTACTGGAACTAATGACATCATTTTCAGTTTATAACCTGTGGTAACCTGTATCTTGTTCAGTACTCTCGTGAATAAAGGCTGCTATTTGACTTTAAGACCGGGCTCTGTCCATTTCTATAAAATAAGGGTCATACAAATTCTTATGAATTGACAGTGTTTAATTTTAATTGGAAATTAAAACAGAGGAATTAAATTCCTGCAACAATAATATATCAACTGGGACAGTTGGCTTTTCAGTAGGACCGAGAGGAATAATGGCTACCTCTGTATTTTATGCAAGAATCACTGAGAGCCATCAGGTGACCACTTACGCAATATAGTTGCTTACGCTCATTCTTCAACATAAATGCGTGAAACTACGTCAAATGCTGTAGACACCTTGGGGGAATACGTAGAAAAAGCAATCTGGTTGATAGCCCATTCACTGCTCAATAGGGACGCATCGGAATGCAGAGCTTTCAAAACATGAGTCACTTCCGCATTGGATTTTTCTCAGGCTTTCACCTGCAATATCAGTTCTGTTATACTCCCAGACAATATTTTTACAGTTTTGGAAACTTGAGTGTTTTCTATCCTAAGCTGTCAATTATATGCTAATTCTAGCATCTTGTCCTGACAAAATAGCCCGTACTCTGGGAACGTTATTTTTCCAAAAATGAAAATACTGCCCCCTAGTTATTAACAAAGCCATCACCTACAGAGAAATAAACCTGGAGAAGAGCCCCCTAAGCAAGCTAGTCCTGGGGCTCTTCACAGACACAAACAGACCCCACAGAGCCACAGGACAGCAACACAATTAGACCAACCAAATCATGAGAAAACAAAAAAATGATTGACACAATGGACAGAATTGACAAAAAAACAGAGCAAACTAGATTGCTATTTGGCCCTAAACAGAGAGAATACAGTGGCAGAATACCTGACCACTGTGACTGACCCAAAATTAAGGGAATCTTTGACTATGTACAGCCTCAGTGAGTATAGCCTTGCTATTGAGAAAGGCAGCCGAAGGCAGACCTGGCTCTCAAGAGAAGACAGGCTATGTGCAGGCTACTTCCTAACCTCCTGCCCAATGTATATTAGATACACATATTTCCCCTCAGATTACACAGACCCTCAAAAAATTTCAAAACAATCTATTGGGTGAAATACCACAGTGTGCAATCACAGCAGCAAGATGTGTGACCTGCAACCAGTGAAGAACAAACACCATTGTAAATACAACCTATATGTAAGTTTATTTATTTTCCCTTTTGTACTCTAACTCTTTGCACTTCATTACAACACTGTATATAGACATAATATGACATTTGAAACATCTTTATTTTCACTTTTGTTTGATCTATTTCACTTGCTTTGGCAATGTAAACATATGTTTCCCATGCCAATTGTCACAAACGTCGTCAGGGAAATGACCGGACCAAGGTGCAGTGTGGTGAGAGTACATGTATTTTTATTATGAATGTTGCCAACAAAACAAGAAACGTCTGTGAAGCTTACTAGGGCTAAGTGCCACTAACAAAGACAACTACCCACAAAATACAAAGGAAAAAAGGCTGCCAAAGTATGATTCCCAATCAGAGACAACGATAGACAGCTGTCCCTGATTGAGAACCATACCCGGCCAAAACATAGAAACAGAAAACATAGAAATAAAGAAACTAGAATGCCCACACTAGTCACGCCCTGGCCTAACCAAAATAGAGAATAAAAGCCTCTATGGCAGGGCATGACACCAATTGATATTCAAATATAATATTGAGGGAGATAGAGAGAGGAGGGGGAGACTCGTAGAAGTTGTGGCCAACACCCAATGCCAACTATTGAATTAGAGATTTACCACACACTGAGTCTGTCTGGATGTGTGCTGCATGGAATCTATTGAGAGATAGAATCATGCTTTCCCTTTTCTGAACAGAAATGAGCTATCAGTTTAATCTCAAAAGGAGAAAGAGGCATACATAGACTATTCCTTACAATGCATTCTGTGTTAAGACCAGTGGTTCATTTGTATCACCTTGTGGAATGGTGATCTAATTCTAGATGTAGTAGCAGTGCTCACTTGAAGACACGTCTGGGGGAGTTTCTGAAAAACAGTTAAAGAAGGGGCAGGTTCAGTAGAATAACTGGCAGTCTTTAGGAGTTACATTATCTCTGCTTATGTCACGATCGTCGTAAAGATGAGACCAAGGTGCAGCGTGGTATGCGTACATTCTCTTTATTAAAAGAATGAACACCGAACTAACAAAATAACAAACGAAACGCTATACAATAGAGTGCTGACAGGCAACTACACATAGTCAAGATCCCACACCAGAAAGTGGGAAAAAGGCTTGCCTAAATATGATCCCCAATCAGAGACGACAATAAACAGCCGTCTCTGATTGGGAACCATATCAGGCCAACATAGACATACAACAACCCTAGACATACAAAAAACCCAGACATACAAAAAACCTTAGACATACAAAAACCTAGAGTACCCACCCTAGTCATACCCTGACCTAACCAAAATATATAGAAAACAGATATCTAAGGTCAGGGCGTGACAGCTTAAAGTTTATGTACATGTACTATTTGGGTGTGATACAGTTGTGTGTGTTTGTGTCAGATGTGGGTCCAATAGAGTTACCTTAGAATACACAAAACTCCAGCTGAAATAGCATAAGCTGTAGCAGGCTGGTGGTGCTAGCATGCGGAACTCTCACTGGTGGTTGTGGGACAGACAGCTACACTCTGAGAAAAAAAGCTGCTATCTAGAACCCTTTGAAGACCCCTTTTTAGTTCCAGGTAGAACCCTTTTGGTTCAAGGTTCTACCAAAAGGGTTCTTCAAAGGGTTCTAGATAGCACCTTTTTTTTAAGAGTGTAAAAAAAAGGTTATATCCAGAAGATGAAACAAATGTCTCCTGTCTCTTCTTCGGCACAATTACCGCAGGTGGTCCGACGCTACAGATCTCATTGTGTCAGATCTCAGCACTTAGAGCTCACTAGCCTTCCGCTTGCACGTATCCCTCCCCTGCTTTGATTTCCCTGTGGGCCCACATGTAGCCCTGACACATGCGTGGGCCTCTGAGGCTGTTCAAGTTGACACAGCTGTCCTTGCTCTTGTCTTCACACACTGTCTACCTGGAACTGCGAAGAGGAAACTGTCATACTTCATTATGGTATT
Organism: Oncorhynchus gorbuscha; assembly: GCF_021184085.1. Lineage (NCBI taxonomy): Eukaryota > Metazoa > Chordata > Actinopteri > Salmoniformes > Salmonidae > Oncorhynchus > Oncorhynchus gorbuscha. The sequence goes on along the minus strand of NC_060198.1, from coordinate 39,015,991 downwards.
ACTTAGGCCTGCAAGTTTTGACATCTTGTTACCCAGCTAACACATGTTTCCATTTCAAGCAAAAGCTTTTCCTCAAGCAAAAATATGAGTTTGTTTGGTTCAGATGAATCAAGATGAATTGGTGTTACACAAAGATGAGGAAATGAACAGGTATATTCGTTACGATATAAATTCAGGGTTGGGTAGGTTACTTTCTAAATGTAATCTGTTACAGTTACTAGTTACCTGTCAAAAATGTAAATATGTAATGTAACTTTTGGATTACCCAAACTCAGTAATGTAATTGGATTACTTTCAGTTACTTTTGAATGACTTTCCCCCTAAGAAGCATTCGAAGAAGACAAAAAGGATCAAACACATTTGGTGTGTCATCATAGTGGTCTCTGACTTGTGGTCAAGACTAGCTCAGTTGGAATAAATTTAAACTTGCGCCTCTTTTCAATTGAATGTCATTGAGAACAGAACGGTTTCATAGTGTCTTTTGTTGTTGCAAACATCCCTTTTGAATTTAAATGTAATCCAATAAGTAATCATGTCGTTTTTCAAAAGTATCTGAAATCTGATTATAATCCAGGCTGTAACACAACCCGCCGTGATTGGGAGTCCCATAGGGCGGCGCACAATTGGCCCAGCGTCGTCCTGATTTGGCCAGTGTAGGCCGTCATTGTAAATAAGAATTTGTTCTTAACTGACTTGCCTAGTTAAATAAAGGTTTAAAAAAATGTAAACAATATTTTTGCTGGTGATGTAAAGAAAAACAAAAAAGGTAATCAGATTACATGTAACTTTTTACAGGTAATCAGTTACTCCTCAACCGTGGACATAATACTGTATGATACATTGCCAAAATGTTTTGCTACATTGCCCATGCACATTTTCCCCTTAATGGTAAACGCCAGAATGATTGGGAGCCAATCACACGATGGTGTGGCATCTGTCCAGAGATAGTGTGAAGAGATAAGCTTGCTCCTGAGGAAGGAAGACAGCCAGAGGTAGACAAAGATGGATCTGTCTTATCTACCCAAACACTGGCATCATGTGAAAGGTTGATTTAAGAAGTTCTGGGATAATTAAGCCTGAATTCAGTGCCTCTTCTACTTCCATAATTCTTTCATTTGTGAACTTAAGAGACACAAACACCCTAACATTCGGAGCCAAATCTCTGTTCCACCCTCAAGGTGGACATGTGATGAACAGCATGTTTTAATTGTGATGAAGAAGGAATGCACCTGTCCGTTTATAGTTGACAAGCTGCTCGGTCATGAAAATCAAGGCAATCTAGCTACCATTCTCTTACGTCAGATGGCGTCACTCCTTTTTGACGCTCGTCCCTGCAGGCGGAATCAACGCGCTATCTGACGTAAGACAATGCCTTCCTACAACATCAAATCAAATTGTATTTGTCACGTGCCGAATACAACAGGTGTAGATCTTACCGTGAAACACTTACCTACAAGCCCTAGTGGTGCTGCGGTCTAACGCACTGCATCTCAATGCAAGAGGTGTCACTACAGTCCCTGGTTCGTTTCCAAGCTGCATCACATCTAGCTGTGATTGGGAGTCCCATAGAGCGGTACACAATTGGTTCAGCGTTGTCCGGGTTTGGCTGGTGCATGCCGTCATTGTAAATAAGAATTTGTTCTTAACTGACTTGCCTAGGTAAATAGATAAAAAATCATTTAAAAAATGAACACAATAAAATTACATAACAATAATGAGGCTGTATATGGGGGTACCGGTACTGAGTCAATGTGCAGGGGTACAGGTTAGTCGAGGTCATTTGTACATGTAGGTAGGGGTAAAGTGACTGCATAGATAATAAACAGCGGGGGGTCAATGTAAATAGTCCGGTGGCCATTTGATTAATTATTTATCAGTCTTATAGCTTGGGGTTAGAAGCTGTTAAGGAGCCTTTTGGACCTAGACTTGGTGATCCAGTATCACTTGCCGTGCAGTAGCAAAGAGAACAGTCTATGGCCTCTGACACTGCCTAGTATATACAATACCGTTCAAATGTTTGGCGTCAATTAGAAATGTCCTTGTTTAGTGGCCTCCCGGGTGGCGCAGTGGTTAAGGGAGCTGTACTGCAGCGCCAGCTGTGCCATCAGAGACTCTGGGTTCGCGCCCAGGCTCTGTCGTAACCGGTCGCGCCTGGGAAGTCCGTGGGGCGATGCACAATTGGCGTCGTCCGGGTTAGGGAGGGCTACTGGCTTGGCCAGTAGGGATGTCCTTGTGTCATCGCACACCAGCGCTAACCAAGGTTGCTACATAGACGTACAAAGGCCCATTATCAACAACCATCACTAGACTTCATCTGAGAAATGATGTTCCGGTGGCACGCTAATCCAAGTTTAGATAGTACACGCATAACACCAATTCTCAACGTCAACAGTGAAGAGGTGACACCGGGATGCAGGCCTTCTAGGCAGAGTTCCTCTGTCCAGTGTCTGTGTTCTTTTGCCCATCTTACTCTTTTCTATTTATTCGCCAGTCTGAGATATGGCTTTTTCTTTGCAACTCTGCCTAGAAGGCCAGCATCCCGGAGTCGCCTCTTCACTGTTGACATTGAGACTGGTGTTTTGCAGGTACTATTTAATGAAGCTGCCAGTTGAGGACTTGCGAGGCGTCTGTTTCTCAAACTAGTTGTGCTCTTGCTCAGATGTGCACCGGGGCCTCCCACTCCTCTTTCTATTCTGGTTAGAGCCAGTTTGCGGGGTTCTGTGAAGGGAGTAGTACACTGCGCTGTTCGAGATCTTCAGTTTCTTGGAAATTTCTCGCATGGAATAGCCTTCATTTCTCAGAACAAGAATAGACTGATGAGTTTCAGAAGAAAGGTCTTTGCTTCTGGCCATTTTGAGCCTGTAATCGAACCCACAATGCTGAGGCTCCAGATTCTCAACTAGTCTAAAGAAGGCCAGTTTTATTGCTTCTTTAATCAGAACAGTTTTCATAATTGCAAAAGGGTTTTCTAATGATCAATTAGCATTTTAAAATTATAAACTTGGATTAGCTAACACAACCTGCCATTGGAACACAGGAGTGATGGTTGCTGATAATGGGCCTCCATATGCCATATTCCATAAAAAAAATTGTTTGCAGCTACAATAGTCATTTACAACATTAACAATGTCTACACTGTATTTCTGATCAATTTGAAGTTATTTTAATGGACAAAAAAATTATAAGACACCCCAAACTTTAGAACGTTAGTGTAGGTCCTGGATGGCAGGAAGCTTGGCCCCAGTGATGTATTGGGCCGTACACACTACCCTCTGTAGCGCCTTACAGTCAGATGCCGAGCAGTTGCCATACCAGGCGGTGATGCAACCGGTCAGGATTGTCTTGATGGTGCAGCTGTAGAACTTTTTGAGGATCTGGGGACTCATGCCAAATCTTTTCAGTCTCCTGAGGGGGAAAATGTGTTGTCATGCACTCGTCACAGCTGTCTTAGTGTTTTGGGACCATAGTTTGTTGGTGATGTGGACACCAAGGAACTTGAAACTCTCGACACGCTCCACTACAGCCCCGTCGATGTTAATGGGGGCCTGTTCCTGTAGTCCACGATCATCTCCTTGGTCTTGCTCACATTGAGGGAGAGGTTGTTGTCCTGGCACCACACTGCCCGGTCTCTGACCTCCTCCCTATAGGCTGTCTCATCGTTGTCGGTGATCAGGCCTACCACTGTTGTATCGTCAGCAAACTTAATGATGGTGTTGGAGTCGTGGTTGGCCACGCAGTCATGGGTGAACAGGGAGTACATGAGGGGACTAAGCACGCACCCCTGATGGGTTCCCGGGGTTGTGTGTTGTTGCCTACCCTTACTACCTGGGGGCGGCCCATCAGGAAGTCCAGGATCCAGTTGCAGAGGGAGGTGTTTAGTCCCAGGGTCTTTAGCTTAGTGATGAGCTTTGTGGGCAATATGGTGTTGAACGCTGAGCTGTAGTAAATGAACAGCATTCTCACATATTCCTTTTGTCCAGGTGGGAAAGGGTGGTGTGCGATTGAGATTGCGTCATCTATGGATCTGTTGGGGCGGTATGCAAATTGGAGTGGGTCTAGGGTTTCCGGGATGGTGTTGATGTGAGCCATGACCAGCCTTTCAAATCACTTCATGGCTACTGACGTGAGTACTACGGGGCAGTAGTCATTTAGGCAGGTTACCTTCGCATTCTTGGGTACAAGGACTATGGTGGTCTGCTTGAAACATGTAGGTATTACAGACTCGGTCAGGGAGAGGTTGACAATGTCAGTGAAGACACTTGCAGGTCCGCGCATGCTCTGAGTACACGCCCTGCTAATCCATCTGGCCCCGTGGTCTTGTGAATGTTGACCTGTTTAAAGGTCTTGCTCACATTGGCTACAGAGAGTGTGATCACACAGTCATCCGGAACAGCTGGTGCACTCATGCATGCTTCGGTGTTGCTTGCCTCGAAGCGAGCAAAAAAGGCATTTAGCTCGTCTGGTAGGCGCGTCACTGGGCAGCTTGTGTTTGGGTTTCCCTTTGTAGTCCGTAATATAAGCCCTGCACATCCGACGAGCTTCATAGCCGGTGTAGTCAGATTCAATCATAGTCCTGTATTGATGCTTTGCCTGTTTGATGGTTTTTCTGAGGGCATAGCGGGATTTCTTATAAGCGTCCGGATTAGTGTCCCGCTCCTTGAAAGCGGCAGCTCTAGCCTTTAGCTCAGTATGGATGTTGCCTGTCTTCCATGGCTTCTGGTTGGGCTATGTACGTATGGTCACTGTGGGGACAACGTCATCGATGCATTTATTGATGAAGCCGGTGACTTGAGGTGGTATACTCCTCGATGCCATTGGATGAATCACAGAACATATTCCAGTCTGTGCAAACAAAACAGTCCTGTAGCGTAGCATCCGCGTCATCTGACCGCTTTACCTTCTTTATGTGCAGCACATTCTGAAGCATTGTCTTCTTGAATAATAAATTGTGATTCTCATTGCAATCGTAAACAACTTATGACCCAGAGATGATACTTAGGAAGAAACTATTCAGGACCATATCTGTTCAGATGATTAGTATGCCTAACGCAGACCAAGGGTATGTGAGAAAATGGTATACATTTGCAATCCTTGCATTATTTTGTGCATTAGTTATTAAATGATGAATCATCACAGAGAAAGTCCTTCTTATGGCAGTAACCTTCACTTGTATTCCGTCTGAATAGCTACGCTCAGCTCTATGTTAATTCCTCTGTCTTCACAGACTGCTCAATACAATATAAACAAAATCATGTATTGGCATTGCAGCATATGGTAATGTTTTTATAACAGCACAAGACAGATCATATTTGCAAGTGAAACAAAGTACAAACAATATAGCCGTCTATTTCTGCAGAGAAAGAAATGATGGCAGTTTGAAAACACAATAGCTAGTAAGCACATCTCAAAGGAACAAGAAGCCAGTAGCAGGCCAATCGTTTTAACTCCAAGATGAGGATGTTTTAATTTAACATGGGAGGAATCAGAAATAATAGAATGATCATGAAGTTAGACTGTGGCTATTCAGTGGAAATGAATGGAGCCTTTAGCTGAGGTAAGGCTTTCTGCCTGGGGTGATGAATGTGTGCAGGCTTATTATCGTTGTACTGTATGGTGATATCATCTCAGTCTCTCCTAAGTCCCCCTGTGCTGTGGAAGAGTGTCCTTGGTTTTGGTTTACTGTCAGCTCAAATACTATCCCAGGACTGGAGTTATAGCAGGCACTTTTTATATTGGGAAACCACTGATTTCACTTGACTCAGTCATGCTGAGAACCATCAAGCCTAGATGAAAACCGTGTGTTTCACTAATGCAAAAATAAATAATATTTGCTGGTTAGATGAAAACACAAGCTACTGACTTTAGCTGTACCATCGATGGAAAGTATAACTTAATACCGAGGGTGATGAGTCTTTGACAGGGAAAAACAGAATTGATGTATATCCACTAGCACTGTGCTAAAAGTGAGTAAAATGGCCTAGCATATAAATCCCATTGTTGTCAGAGACACAGAAAGCCATTAACTGTCTCAAATGAGAATAGAGAGGCAAACCTTAATCCCAACATTAATGGCTGACGTTAGAGACAATAGCCAAACCATTGCTTGTTAATGTGGCTTAATTGCTTTTTGGGACCATAATGAAATATTTCAAGAAATGTAAATGATTGAGGAATGCCCCCTCACTTAGTGTAAACCCGAGCATAACGGACAATGCAGCTAAAGTGCAGAGCGTTCCTGACATATGGCTATGAACGACAGGTCTTAGAATTGTGTTATTAATTATGGAGCTGAGTCAGAGGATGTTTGATGGACTGGTGGTTTTCCTTTTTTTACATGTTTTCTCTCACTCCAAATACAAACATACACATACAAACTTACAGACGCACACAAACGACTCATTTGCCCAGACCCACATGCTCACACCCTCATCCATAGTACCTGCATTATTTTTTGTCACGTGGCCTTAAATTGGTCTGGTGGTTTTCTATTGATTCTAAGGAATTCTGTTCAAATTGAAGCTGATGAGAGAAAAGTATTTCGAGAAAATGTTATAACATATGGACATTTTGTGCACCGCAGAAGTAACGTAAGCTCACCCCATTCGTACAAATGTGCTCAACCGAGACATTCAAACGAGGCTACAAAGAAAAGTAATGGGACTGTGTTGACTTCAAAATCTGGGGTGTGAACTAACTTTCTAATCAAGCGGTGATGGACATGGTAATGGCTCTATAGTATTGGAGAAAAGTTGAAAAAAACTGAACCTCCATTACATCGTGACGTGTCATGCCGTACGGTACAGCACGCATAAAGCAACTATTTCTGCCCTATAATCTCTCTCCATCACTGTAAGCGATGACTCTCAAAGCCGCTGTTTGCTTCTGAAGATCACTTTAGCACCGCCCTAAAAACCTGTTTCAAATTCGACACAATCCTTCAAATAGGTATGTAATGACACATTATATAAACTCTTCATAGTGGCGATAAGGTGATAAGTTGGACACATCTCCTCTTCCTTCTCACTATCACGCATTAGTTTTGCTTCCCCACCCGCCATTTTTAAAAAGCCCTGACGTAGCTAATTGCTTTCTTGAATTATGCAGAAACAGGCAGCGTGGAGGTCATGTCATTCATTTTGTTGGAAAGGGAGGAAAATGTTCTTTACAATGGTATTGACGTTACAGTTGATCTGGAATGATTACGTTTTTGGGGCGCTAAAATAAGGTCAATTGTACGGAACAAGGCGATGTACAAAGGTGAGTGAGTTTACGTTAACACAAAGAATAATGATAATGCTCTATGTTCTGTTTACATATAAAGGGGCAGTGAAGTCAAAAATGTGATTTCCCTGTGTTTTATATATATTTCCATATTATGAGGTTGGAATAATGCTGTGAAATTGAGAAAATTATGATAATGAACTCGTAAGAGCTGTTTGAAATTTCACCTTGTTTGTTTTTTTTGGACCCCCTGGTGACGACCAATAGCAAAGAAAGTTTAGCCTCTGCTCTGCCAAAAGTTAGTTTTCAGGTTACACATCCCTCCGATTAGGCCTCTCTCTCAGACCACTCCCAGACAGTCCTAGCTACATTTTTGCTTGAGAAATTGCATTTAGCTAAGAAGCTATTTTTGTTTATTTTTGACCAACAATCACTCTAAGGTACTTAATTTCTACTCAGAAATTATTTGATATTGAGATAAAAATGGCTGCATTTTAACTTTAAAGTAATGAACTACTATCTTAAACCAAATATGTTCCTATAAAATGAAGCATGAAGACGTTTATTTTAACATAATGCAAGATTCCTTAAGGTTAGCCCTTGAAATTTGCATTTCCCAATAATTGCGAAACTGTGCCAAATCAATTCTCTGATCAATCAGTAGAATGTGTGTAAGATGTATGGATTGAAGGAAGAAGCAGAAGATGACTCTTTATTAGTTTACTTCAATTGGGGGATCGGCGGTAGGGTTTGCGGGGAATAATAATAAAGGTATATTCTTTAAAAAAGTATGTATGTCTATATAGGTATGTGTATGTATATATGTGTATATACTGTATATGCATGCGTGTATGGATATATATATGTACCCCAAAAATAGTGGGGATTGGAAATGATGCAGACAATTACATTGGTAACAACATTCTTTCAGCCATATTAAGCTGATCCACCCTCTTTAAGTTACATTTATTTTTTTATATATATTTTTTCTCTGATCAACCTTGTCACTATATTTCTCAGCAGATTAGCATGTTGTCCTTACAGCCTGTCAATTGCCTCATATACACTTTGTATCAACAGGTCTTGAAAATGGGCCTTCAAATTCCAACTCTAATTTTCTCAGGGGCAAGAAGAAACCTTCGATGAGCATACAACTCACAGAGTTTAATGTCATTGTTGGTGGAATTGGAATACACCCAAAAACACTTTCAAATGTGTCAAATTTGGATAATTAGGTCATTTGAATACTTGTAAAAGATTGTTTGCTTGCCAAAGAGAGTTCATAATCACTTGTGTTAGTGATACCTGCAGACAGTAGTTGCACTCCTTTCGGGTGCAATAAAGAGGAGCTACTGTGTGAAGGCTGCAATTTAAATTCTGAATTCCGTCTTGAATATTTACTCTTTCCTGACTGCAGGGTATACAGTATAAAAGGTTATACAGCATTTAATTAAATTACCAGCACCCACCAGCGTCCATTGCCTACAGTGTAAATAATATGATCATTCTGCTTCATTGGCTCTCTGTCATAATCCAAATGGAATCTTCTATTATATTGAGTTATATTTTCAGTTGTTTTTACTCTCTTTCTTCACTTTGGCTCAAAATTTCATTGATCCCTTGAAGGGATACATCCCACATTCTCCACTCAAAAGAAACGGGAATTTAAAAAAAGGCATGAAAAAGAGAGCTGCGCTAGATGGAGGGAGGGAGAAGGAAATGATCTTGACTGCCAGTCGCACTTCTCCCCTGCAGAGTCGGTTCATCTCTCCACCGCCTGACATAATCGTCTTTAGATGACCCGTCGAGGGCTGCCGGCAGCAGAAACAGGTGCCCCACTGATGGGGAGGAAAAACACAGAGAAGCCGGAGAAATTCACCGTGTAATCCTTGGAGGAGGCTAGTGGACACACGGCAGGTCAACGGGTGGACCAGAGCAGGCCTCCAGCCCCCTGGCCTCCCTGTCTACCTCCATCTGGGCGAGAGATCAGAATAAAGATCTACAAAAAGCAGACAGGCTCTGTATTGATTCATATTTTAATAATGTATGTCAGGTCTTTTGCAATGAGGAGAAAACCTATGGGACTTGAGCTTATCCAAAGCCATTCATTTTCCTCCGGCACATAGCTTGAAATTCCCATTACTACAGGCGCCAGAGTAAAGCTCTGCATATCTCTTTACATTTGAGAGTAGCTCTGCATATCTCTTTACATTTGAGAGTAGCTCTGCATATCTCTTTACATTTGAGAGTAGCTCTGCATATCTCTTTACATTTGAGAGTAGCTCTGCATATCTCTTTACATTTGATGTCACAACAGTAGATTACAATTAGTTAATTCCTCCAGCACAATAGAATGCCATCAATTGATTACCTATCAAGAGACGACAACCCTGGCAGAAGCAGGCACAATAGCCCCAACACTTTGTCATGCTGATTTTCCCACAGTTTGATGCATTTGCATCTTGGGATCTGCAGTTTTTTTTTATCCCTGTATCCTCTGCTGCAATGGTAAAGACCTGTGTGAAGCTGACATGCTGTAAACTTCCCTACACTGATCATCTCTAAGCTCCCAAAATCACAGGAAAGCTGTCCTGAAAATAATCTCTCCTGGCAATTTTTTTTACATATCACAATGCAGATATAACCATAACTGCCTGTAGAGCATGTCAGCTTTAGAATCCCATTTACTGTCTGGTATCTATCAGAAAACAGCCATGAGGTATTACTTCCTATTAGTGGCAATCAACCTCATAATCTACCTGGATTCAAAACGTGGACCGGTTACAAACTGTATGTAGACAGTCCAGTGGAGGCTGCTGAGGGGAGGACGGCTCATAATAATGCCTGGAACGGAGTAAATGGAATGGCATCATCCACATGGAAACCATGTGATTGATGTTGTTGATACTATTCCACTGATTCCGCTCCAGTAGTTACAACAAGCCTGTCCTCCCCAATTAAAGTGCTACCAACCTCCTGTGGTGGATACCCATCTCCTGCTGTAGCCTTAGTCATATCCTAAGTGTGGATGGGCCACTTTATATTTCCACACTTTATGGTTGGAATAATGCTGTGAAATTGAGAAAATTATGATAATGCACTTATAGTGTAAGAGCTGTTTGAAATGACATCTTTCTTTCTTTTTTTGACCGCCTGGTGACGACCAATAACAAAGAAAGTGTAACCTCCGCTCTGCCAAAAGTTAGTTTTCAGTTTACACTTCTCTCTCATTAGGCTCCTCCAATTAGGCCTCTCTCTCAGACCACTCCCTAGCTACATTTGTGCTTGAGAAATTGCATTTAGCTAAGAAGCTATTTTTGTTTATTTTTGACCAATTGAATTGAAAATAAATCACTCTAAGGTACTTAATTGCTACCCACAGCTTGAAATGTCCATTACTTCAGGAGCCAGAGTAGCTCTATAATAATCTCTTTACATTTGATGTCACAACAGTAGATTACAATTAGTTAATCCTCCAGCACAATAGAATGCAATCAACTGCAAACCTATCAAGAGACGACAACCCTGGCAGATGCAGGCACAATAGCCCCAACACTTTGTCATGCTGATTTTCCCACAGTTTGATACTTTTTCATCTTGGGATCTGCAGTGAACCAGGTGCAGCAACAGCAACGATCACCAGCTCCCTTTTGACGTACAGTATTAGTCGTCCATTATGACTATGTTATTATGTATGTTTGAAGTTAGATGTTAGAGTTGACAAGTTTAGGAGGATCAGCTATTTCCAGGAGAAGTCATTTGAGGGACATGTTTCATGAGTGTGATTTTCTTGGTGTTGAAATTCATGTAGAGGCAAAGCTGCATTACCCTTTTCTAATTGGATGTCATTATTTGGGGGCAAGTAGCTGAGACATGCTTTCTTTATAATGAAATGCAATTACTAGGTCTTGTAACTTTCTGCCCCTCCAGAGATGACTCTCTTAGATGACTCTCTTAGATGACTCTCTTAGTCAATTTGTCTCTCTCTGCAAAGCACTCTCGGTTACATAAAGGAGGGAAATCAAATTTAATTGAGAAAGAATGGTTTTATGTTCATTATTTTAGTGAATAAGTTTTTAATGAGCTGTAAAAATCAGATGGAATTAAATCTTTTGTAATGAAAATATTTAGTATAAGATGGTTAATATTGCTTTGACTGCTGTGAGGAGAAATGAAAATAGGAACTGAATTGCTACATTAACGGTGCAATATTTACAGTATCAGCAACATAGCACCCATTAGACCATGTATATCAGGTTGTATATCTTCACAAACCGTTAGAGACCATTGTGAAAGTTATTTTCCGTGTTCAACATTTTATAATGCAGTATAGGTCATCACTCTTGGCTTGCCTTACTTAATTGACCTGAGAACCAGCATACTATACCACCATCATTCATTCAAGGCCCAGGATCTAGCGAGCTAGGAAGAATGTCAGACTGACAGAGTTAAAAAGTGTGTTCTAAAGCTATTACAGACACTGAATCCTCCTGCACAGGCAGCCTATTTCCTCTCACCAATAACTCTCTGTTTCTCTAGTGTCCCAATTTGTGGTGGATATTGCTTGTTTTCTCTGGATAATGGGACACATGGAGAAGTAATGGCCACACTCCTCTATTGTTCCATTCTTCTCTCCCTCCCTCATCCTTCTCTCATTATTTCCCCCTCTGTGGTGAGGCAGCTGTGAGGCCAAGCCTCCCTTCATTGCTGGTCAAATGGCTCCTCTCGTGCTCATCGTGGGAGTGAGGAGGGATAGAGAGTGAATCTCCTGGGGAAGCGGAATCTAGACCAAAGCCTTCCTGTGCGCCGGCCTCGTAATTAAATTGGCAGATTAAATTCTCTCTTATTGTGAAGATTTAATGAATATTCGCCAGGCTTCGGAGCGTCTGGGTGACATGAGCTTCCCTTTAGTTATCACATGAACCCCGTCAGACTCCCCCTTCCCCTGCTCCCTCTCCTCCTTCTTTTCCACTCCATTGGCTGAGAAGACACATCCTCCACCTCTTGACTTAATTCATCTCTTTCACCACAATGTATTTGTGCTGTTTCTTTCACTTCGTACAGGAACATAAGACGTGTGTGTGACTGTGTTCTCCACTCGGTGCATTGAGGGGCTATGAGGGGACAGGGACAGGTGGAGGAGAGGACAGGGATATCTTTGGGCTCTCTTTTCATGTCATTATTACGGTCATTTTCATGGTTATGCATTAATTAGGCTGATCCAGTCACTAACCAGGCTCCTCCACAGTAGCAGTTAATATGTCATGTGATTTCCACTGGCTGAATATGATTATGGTGCTTGACAGACAGTGGCGGGCAGGATGCAAGGACAGCTGGACACAAACAGGAAGAGGTCAGGCATAATGAGGAGGGGGACTGGTCCCCTGGCCTGTCACAGAGATTGTGATGGTGACAGGAATGAGATTTTCAGATGTTCACATAAAACTTCACTGTCATCCTACTGTGAGACAGAAATGTCCAAGGTGGGTAGATGGTTATTATTGTTCTGAGAGAGAGATCATATACGTGAATGCCGCCCACTAACAAAGCAAAGCACATACAGAGGACGTCTCAAGGGTTGGAGGACATAGCTGAAGTTATTGAAAACTGAACTTTGAGTAGGTGTTGAGTAGTGGGTTGAGTGGTTAGACTTTTTGCTCCCAGTCATGAGAAGAGTACGGGTATTCAGAACCTCTCATTATTCGGGCCTGCACTCTTAGAATAATAGGTGCTATCTAGAACTAAAAAGGGTTATTTGACTGTCCACATAGGACTACCCTTTGAAGAATCCCTTTTTGTTCCAATTAGAACCCTTTTGGGTTCCATGTAGAACCCTTTCCACAGAGTGTTCTACCTGTAACACAAAATAGTTCTACCTGAAACCAAAAAGGCTTCTCCTATGGGGACAGCCGCAAAACCCTTTTAGAAAAGTTTTGGCATGGGCCACAGATCCTCAAAAGGTTCAACAGCTGCACAATCTGCCTGGTATGGCAACTGCCATTCCGGACCTCTATACCAGGCAGGGTCAGAGGAAGGCCCTAAAAATTGTCAAAGACTCCAGCCACCCTAGTCATAGACTGTTCTCTCTGCTAACCAGACCATTTGCATTGCCCACCCCACCCCCGCCTTTTTTACGCTGCTGCTACTCTCTGTTTATTATTTCTGCATAGTCACTTGAACTCTACCTACATGTACATATTACCTCAATTACCTTGACAAACCAGTGTCCCCGCACATTGACTCTGTACCGGTACCCCCTGTATATAGCCTCGCTACTGTTATTTTACTGCTGCTCTTTAATTATTTGTAATTTTAATTTAGATTTTTTACTTATATATTTTTTACTTAACATGTATTTTTCTTAAAGCTGCATTGTTGGTTAAGGGCTTGTGAGTAAACATTTCACTGTAAGGTATTGTTGTATTCGGCGCATGTGACAAATAAAGTTTGATTTGATTTGAATCCTTTTTTATTAGTGTACAGGTGTGTAAACATTTTGAAATATGTTCTTGAAGTTATATTCCTTGCGGCATTGACGTGTTTCTCACCATAGTCTGGGTAAAAAAGGCAATTCTACAGTTCTGAGAAAATGGCTGTTGATAATTATCTTTCCTCAATTGCAGAGTAATAACATCTAACTTGGTGTGACACCAATATGAAAGGAAAGAGTCATGATTTGTTATTGAAAGATAAAAGACAAAAGCATTCTCACCCATTCCAGCTTTGAAATGTAGCTTTGTCAACTGTTCTTTTTTTAGTAGTTGTGCAACACCATTTTTCTAATTATGCTTAAATTACTTTGAAGGACTACTGTTCCTGCCAACTCATTTAATGTACAAAAATGGCATGACAGTGAAAGGGTAATACAATTTAAGATCCATTCTATCAAATCATTACGCCACGAACTAGCCTAATTAAATAGAGACCATGCCTAATTAAATAGAGACCATGCCTAATTAAATAGAGACCATGACTAATTAAATAGAGACCATGCCTAATTAAATAGAGACCATGCCTAATTAAATAGAGACCATGCCTAATTAAATAGAGACCATGCCTAATTAAATAGAGACCATGCCTAATTAAATAGAGACCATGCCTAATTAAATAGAGACCATGCCTAGTTAAATAGAGACCATGCCTAATTAAATAGAGACCATGCCTAATTAAATAGAGACCATGCCTAATTAAATAGAGACCATGCCTAATTAAATAGAGACCATGCCTAATTAAATAGAGACCATGCCTAATTAAATAGAGACCATGCCTAGTTAAATAGAGACCATGCCTAATTAAATAGAGACCATGCCTAATTAAATAGAGACCATGCCTAATTAAATAGAGACCATGCCTAATTAAATAGAGACCATGCCTAATTAAATAGAGACCATGCCTAATTAAATAGAGACCATGCCTAATTAAATAGAGACCATGCCTAATTAAATAGAGACCATGCCTAGTTAAATAGAGACCATGCCTAATTAAATAGAGACCATGCCTAGTTAAATAGAGACCATGCCTAATTAAATAGAGACCATGCCTAGTTAAATAGAGACCATGCCTAATTAAATAGAGACCATGCCTAGTTAAATAGAGACCATGCCTAATTAAATAGAGACCATGCCTAGTTAAATAGAGACCATGCCTAGTTAAATAGAGACCATGCCTAATTAAATAGAGACCATGCCTAGTTAAATAGAGACCATGCCTAATTAAATAGAGACCATGACTAATTAAATAGAGACCATGCCTAATTAAATAGAGACCATGCCTAATTAAATAGAGACCATGCCTAATTAAATAGAGACCATGCCTAATTAAATAGAGACCATTCCTAATTAAATAGAGACCATGCCTAATTAAATAGAGACCATGCCTAGTTAAATAGAGACCATGCCTAATTAAATAGAGACCATGCCTAATTAAATAGAGACCATGCCTAATTAAATAGAGACCATGCCTAATTAAATAGAGACCATGCCTAGTTAAATAGAGACCATGCCTAATTAAATAGAGACCATGCCTAATTAAATAGAGACCATGCCTAATTAAATAGAGACCATGCCTAATTAAATAGAGACCATGCCTAATTAAATAGAGACCATGCCTAATTAAATAGAGACCATGCCTAATTAAATAGAGACCATGCCTAATTAAATAGAGACCATGCCTAATTAAATAGAGACCATGCCTAGTTAAATAGAGACCATGCCTAGTTAAATAGAGACCATGCCTAGTTAAATAGAGACCATGCCTAATTAAATAGAGACCATGCCTAGTTAAATAGAGACCATGCCTAGTTAAATAGAGACCATGCCTAGTTAAATAGAGACCATGCCTAATTAAATAGAGACCATGCCTAGTTAAATAGAGACCATGCCTAGTTAAATAGAGACCATGCCTAGTTAAATAGAGACCATGCCTAATTAAATAGAGACCATGCCTAGTTAAATAGAGACCATGCCTAATTAAATAGAGACCATGCCTAGTTAAATAGAGACCATGCCTAATTAAATAGAGACCATGCCTAATTAAATAGAGACCATGCCTAATTAAATAGAGACCATGCCTAATTAAATAGAGACCATGCCTAGTTAAATAGAGACCATGCCTAATTAAATAGAGACCATGCCTAGTTAAATAGAGACCATGCCTAATTAAATAGAGACCATGCCTAATTAAATAGAGACCATGCCTAATTAAATAGAGACCATGCCTAATTAAATAGAGACCATGCCTAATTAAATAGAGACCATGCCTAATTAAATAGAGACCATGCCTAGTTAAATAGAGACCATGCCTAATTAAATAGAGACCATGCCTAATTAAATAGAGACCATGCCTAGTTAAATAGAGACCATGCCTAATTAAATAGAGACCATGACTAGTTAAATAGAGACCATGCCTAATTAAATAGAGACCATGCCTAGTTAAATAGAGACCATGCCTAATTAAATAGAGACCGTGCCTAGTTAAATAGAGACCATGCCTAATTAAATAGAGACCGTGCCTAGTTAAATAGAGACCATGCCTAGTTAAATAGAGACCATGCTTAATTAAATAGAGACCATGCCTAGTTAAATAGAGACCATGCCTAATTAAATAGAGACCATGCCTAGTTAAATAGAGACCATGCCTAATTAAATAGAGACCATGCCTAATTAAATAGAGACCATGCCTAGTTAAATAGAGACCATGCCTAATTAAATAGAGACCATGCCTAATTAAATAGAGACCATGCCTAATTAAATAGAGACCATGCCTAGTTAAATAGAGACCATGCCTAATTAAATAGAGACCATGACTAGTTAAATAGAGACCATGCCTAATTAAATAGAGACCATGCCTAGTTAAATAGAAACCATGCCTAATTAAATAGAGACCGTGCCTAGTTAAATAGAGACAATGCATAATTAAATAGAGACCGTGCCTAGTTAAATAGAGACCATGCCTAGTTAAATAGAGACCATACCTAATTAAATAGAGAGACCATGCCTAGTTAAATAGAGACCATGCCTAATTAAATAGAGACCATGCCTAGTTAAATAGAGAATAATTAAATAGAGACCATGCCTAGTTAAATAGAGACCATGCCTAATTAAATAGAGACCATGCCTAGTTAAATAGAGACCATGCCTAATTAAATAGAGACCATGCCTAATTAAATAGAGACCATGCCTAGTTAAATAGAGACCATGCCTAATTAAATAGAGACCATGCCTAATTAAATAGAGACCATGCCTAATTAAATAGAGACCATGCCTAATTAAATAGAGACCATGCCTAGTTAAATAGAGACCATGCCTAATTAAATATAGACCATGCCTAATTAAATAGAGACCATGCCTAGTTAAATAGAGACCATGCCTAATTAAATAGAGACCATGCCTAGTTAAATAGAGACCATGCCTAATTAAATAGAGACCATGCCTAGTTAAATAGAGACCATGCCTAATTAAATAGAGACCATGCCTAATTAAATAGAGACCATGCCTAGTTAAATAGAGACCATGCCTAATTAAATAGAGACCATGCCTAATTAAATAGAGACCATGCCTAATTAAATAGAGACCATGCCTAATTAAATAGAGACCATGCCTAGTTAAATAGAGACCATGCCTAATTAAATAGAGACCATGCCTAATTAAATAGAGACCATGCCTAATTAAATAGAGACCATGCCTAGTTAAATAGAGACCATGCCTAATTAAATAGAGACCATGCCTAGTTAAATAGAGACCATGCCTAATTAAATAGAGACCATGCCTAGTTAAATAGAGACCATGCCTAGTTAAATAGAGACCATGCCTAATTAAATAGAGACCATGCCTAATTAAATAGAGACCATGCCAAATTAAATAGAGACCATGCCTAGTTAAATAGAGACCATGCCTAATTAAATAGAGACCATGCCTAATTAAATAGAGACCATGCCTAATTAAATAGAGACCATGCCTAGTTAAATAGAGACCATGCCTAATTAAATAGAGACCATGCCTAGTTAAATAGAGACCATGCCTAATTAAATAGAGACCATGCCTAGTTAAATAGAGACCATGCCTAATTAAATAGAGACCATGACTAGTTAAATAGAGACCATGCCTAATTAAATAGAGACCATGCCTAGTTAAATAGAGACCATGCCTAATTAAATAGAGACCATGCCTAGTTAAATAGAGACCATGCCTAATTAAATAGAGACCATGCCTAGTTAAATAGAGACCATGCCTAGTTAAATAGAGACCATGCCTAATGAAATAGAGACCATGCCTAGTTAAATAGAGACATGCCTAATTAAATAGAGACCATGCCTAGTTAAATAGAGACTATGCCTAATTAAATAGACACCAATATGAAAGGAAAGAGTCATGATTTGTTATTGAAAGATAAAAGACAAAAGCATTCTCACCCATTCCAGCTTTGAAATGTAGCTTTGTCAACTGTTCTTTTTTTAGTAGTTGTGCAACACCATTTTTCTAATTATGCTTAAATTACTTTGAAGGACTACTGTTCCTGCCAACTCATTTAATGTACAAAAATGGCATGACAGTGAAAGGGTAATACAATTTAAGATCCATTCTATCAAATCATTACGCTAATTAAATAGAACTAGCCTAATTAAATAGAGACCATGCCTAATTAAATAGAGACCATGCCTAATTAAATAGAGACCATGACTAATTAAATAGAGACCATGCCTAATTAAATAGAGACCATGCCTAATTAAATAGACACCATGCCTAATTAAATAGACACCATGCCTAATTAAATAGAGACCATGCCTAATTAAATAGACACCATGCCTAATTAAATAGAGACCATGCCTAATTAAATAGAGACCATGCCAAATTGAATAGAGACCATGCCTAGTTAAATAGAGACCATGCCTAATTAAATAGAGACCATGCCTAATTAAATAGAGACCATGCCTAGTTAAATAGAGACCATGCCTAGTTAAATAGAGACCATGCCTAATTAAATAGAGACCATGCCTAATTAAATAGAGACCATGCCTAGTTAAATAGAGACCATGCCTAGTTAAATAGAGACCATGCCTAATTAAATAGAGACCATGCCTAGTTAAATAGAGACCATGCCTAATTAAATAGAGACCATGCCTAGTTAAATAGAGACCATGCCTAATTAAATAGAGACCATGCCTAGTTAAATAGAGACCATGCCTAATTAAATAGAGACCATGCCTAGTTAAATAGAGACCATGCCTAATTAAATAGAGACCATGCCTAGTTAAATAGAGACCATGCCTAGTTAAATAGAGACCATGCCTAATGAAATAGAGACCATGCCTAGTTAAATAGAGACATGCCTAATTAAATAGAGACCATGCCTAGTTAAATAGAGACTATGCCTAATTAAATAGACACCAATATGAAAGGAAAGAGTCATGATTTGTTATTGAAAGATAAAAGACAAAAGCATTCTCACCCATTCCAGCTTTGAAATGTAGCTTTGTCAACTGTTCTTAAAAGACAAAGCATTCTCACCCATTCCAGCTTTGGAAAGCTTTGTAGCTTTTTTTAGTAGTTGTGCAACACCATTTTTCTAATTATGCTTAAATTACTTTGAAGGACTACTGTTCCTGCCAACTCATTTAATGTACAAAAATGGCATGACAGTGAAAGGGTAATACAATTTAAGATCCATTCTATCAAATCATTATGCCACGAACTAGCCTAATTAAATAGAGACCATGCCTAATTAAATAGAGACCATGCCTAATTAAATAGAGACCATGACTAATTAAATAGAGACCATGCCTAATTAAATAGAGACCATGCCTAATTAAATAGAGACCATGCCTAATTAAATAGACACCATGCCTAATTAAATAGAGACCATGCCTAATTAAATAGAGACCATGCCTAGTTAAATAGAGACCATGCCTAATGAAATAGAGACCATGCCTAGTTAAATAGAGACATGCCTAATTAAATAGAGACCATGCCTAGTTAAATAGAGACTATGCCTAGTTAAATAGAGACCATGCCTAATGAAATAGAGACCATGCCTAGTTAAATAGAGACATGCCTAATTAAATAGAGACCATGCCTAGTTAAATAGAGACTATGCCTAATTAAATAGAGACCATGCCTAATTAAATAGAGACCATGCCTAATTAAATAGAGACCATGCCTAGTTAAATAGAGACCATGCCTAATTAAATAGAGACCATGCCTAATTAAATAGAGACCATGCCTAATTAAATAGAGACCATGCCTAATTAAATAGAGACCATGCCTAGTTAAATAGAGACCATGCCTAATTAAATAGAGACCATGCCTAATTAAATAGAGACCATGCCTAATTAAATAGAGACCATGCCTAATTAAATAGAGACCATGCCTAATTAAATAGAGACCATGCCTAATTAAATAGAGACCATGCCTAATTAAATAGAGACCATGCCTAATTAAATAGAGACCATGCCTAGTTAAATAGAGACCATGCCTAATTAAATAGAGACCATGCCTAGTTAAATAGAGACCATGCCTAATTAAATAGAGACCATGCCTAGTTAAATAGAGACCATGCCTAGTTAAATAGAGACCATGCCTAATTAAATAGAGACCATGCCTAGTTAAATAGAGACCATGCCTAATTAAATAGAGACCATGCCTAGTTAAATAGAGACCATGCCTAGTTAAATAGAGACCATGCCTAGTTAAATAGAGACCATGCCTAATGAAATAGAGACCATGCCTAGTTAAATAGAGACCATGCCTAGTTAAATAGAGACCATGCCTAATTAAATAGAGACCATGCCTAGTTAAATAGAGACCATGCCTAGTTAAATAGAGACCATGCCTAGTTAAATGAAATAGAGACCATGCCTAGTTAAATAGAGACCATGCCTAATTAAATAGAGACCATGCCTAGTTAAATAGAGACTATGCCTAATTAAATAGACACCAATATGAAAGGAAAGAGTCATGATTTGTTATTGAAAGATAAAAGACAAAAGCATTCTCACCCATTCCAGCTTTGAAATGTAGCTTTGTCAACTGTTCTTTTTTTAGTAGTTGTGCAACACCATTTTTCTAATTATGCTTAAATTACTTTGAAGGACTACTGTTCCTGCCAACTCATTTAATGTACAAAAATGGCATGACAGTGAAAGGGTAATACAATTTAAGATCCATTCTATCAAATCATTACGCCACGAACTAGCCTAATTAAATAGAGACCATGCCTAATTAAATAGAGACCATGCCTAATTAAATAGAGACCATGACTAATTAAATAGAGACCATGCCTAATTAAATAGAGACCATGCCTAATTAAATAGAGACCATGCCTAATTAAATAGACACCATGCCTAATTAAATAGAGACCATGCCTAATTAAATAGAGACCATGCCTAGTTAAATAGAGACCATGCCTAATGAAATAGAGACCATGCCTAGTTAAATAGAGACATGCCTAATTAAATAGAGACCATGCCTAGTTAAATAGAGACTATGCCTAGTTAAATAGAGACCATGCCTAATGAAATAGAGACCATGCCTAGTTAAATAGAGACATGCCTAATTAAATAGAGACCATGCCTAGTTAAATAGAGACCATGCCTAATTAAATAGAGACTATGCCTAATTAAATAGAGACCATGCCTAATTAAATAGAGACCATGACTAATTAAATAGAGACCATGCCTAATTAAATAGAGACCATGCCTAATTAAATAGAGACCATGCCTAATTAAATAGAGACCATGCCTAATTAAATAGAGACCATGCCTAATTAAATAGAGACCATGCCTAGTTAAATAGAGACCATGCCTAATTAAATAGAGACCATGCCTAATTAAATAGAGACCATGCCTAATTAAATAGAGACCATGCCTAATTAAATAGAGACCATGCCTAATTAAATAGACACCATGCCTAATTAAATAGAGACCATGCCTAATTAAATAGAGACCATGCCTAGTTAAATAGAGACCATGCCTAATGAAATAGAGACCATGCCTAGTTAAATAGAGACATGCCTAATTAAATAGAGACCATGCCTAGTTAAATAGAGACTATGCCTAGTTAAATAGAGACCATGCCTAATGAAATAGAGACCATGCCTAGTTAAATAGAGACATGCCTAATTAAATAGAGACCATGCCTAGTTAAATAGAGACTAGACCATGCCTAATTAAATAGAGACCATGCCTAATTAAATAGAGACCATGCCTAATTAAATAGAGACCATGCCTAGTTAAATAGAGACCATGCCTAATTAAATAGAGACCATGCCTAGTTAAATAGAGACCATGCCTAATTAAATAGAGACCATGCCTAATTAAATAAGATCCATGCCTAGTTAAATAGAGACCATGCCTAATTAAATAGAGACCATGCCTAATTAAATAGAGACCATGCCTAATTAAATAGAGACCATGCCTAATTAAATAGAGACCATGCCTAGTTAAATAGAGACCATGCCTAATTAAATAGAGACCATGCCCAATTAAATAGAGACCATGCCTAATTAAATAGAGACCATGCCTAGTTAAATAGAGACCATGCCTAATTAAATAGAGACCATGCCTAGTTAAATAGAGACCATGCCTAGTTAAATAGAGACCATGCCTAGTTAAATAGAGACCATGCCTAGTTAAATAGAGACCATCCCTAATTAAATAGAGACCATGCCTAATTAAATAGAGACCATGCCTAATTAAATAGAGACCATGCCTAGTTAAATAGAGACCATGCCTAATTAAATAGAGACCATGCCTAGTTAAATAGAGACCATGCCTAATTAAATAGAGACCATGCCTAATTAAATAGAGACCATGCCTAGTTAAATAGAGACCATGCCTAGTTAAATAGAGACCATGCCTAATTAAATAGAGACCATGCCTAGTTAAATAGAGACCATGCCTAATTAAATAGAGACCATGCCTAGTTAAATAGAGACCATGCCTAGTTAAATAGAGACCATGCCTAATTAAATAGAGACCATGCCTAATTAAATAGAGACCATGCCTAGTTAAATAGAGACCATGCCTAATTAAATAGAGACCATGCCTAGTTAAATAGAGACCATGCCTAGTTAAATAGAGACCATGCCTAATTAAATAGAGACCATGCCTAATTAAATAGAGACCATGCCTAATTAAATAGAGACCATGCCTAGTTAAATAGAGACCATGCCTAATTAAATAGAGACCATAGTTAAATAGAGACCATGCCTAATTAAATAGAGACCATGCCTAATTAAATAGAGACCATGCCTAATTAAATAGAGACCATGCCTAGTTAAATAGAGACCATGCCTAATTAAATAGAGACCATGCCTAGTTAAATAGAGACCATGCCTAATTAAATAGAGACCATGCCTAATTAAATAGAGACCATGCCTAATTAAATAGAGACCATGCCTAATTAAATAGAGACCATGCCTAATTAAATAGAGACCATGCCTAGTTAAATAGAGACCATGCCTAATTAAATAGAGACCATGCCTAGTTAAATAGAGACCATGCCTAATTAAATAGAGACCATGCCTAGTTAAATAGAGACCATGCCTAGTTAAATAGAGACCATGCCTAATTAAATAGAGACAATGCCTAATTAAATAGAGACCATGCCTAATTAAATAGAGACCATGCCTAGTTAAATAGAGACTATGCCTAATTAAATAGACACCAATATGAAAGGAAAGAGTCATGATTTGTTATTGAAAGATAAAAGACAAAAGCATTCTCACCCATTCCAGCTTTGAAATGTAGCTTTGTCAACTGTTCTTTTTTTAGTAGTTGTGCAACACCATTTTTCTAATTATGCTTAAATTACTTTGAAGGACTACTGTTCCTGCCAACTCATTTAATGTACAAAAATGGCATGACAGTGAAAGGGTAATACAATTTAAGATCCATTCTATCAAATCATTACGCCACGAACTAGCCTAATTAAATAGAGACCATGCCTAATTAAATAGAGACTATGCCTAATTAAATAGAGACCATGACTAATTAAATAGAGACCATGCCTAATTAAATAGAGACCATGCCTAATTAAATAGAGACTAATTAAATAGAGACTCATGCCTAATTAAATAGACACCATGCCTAATTAAATAGAGACCATGCCTAATTAAATAGAGACCATGCCTAGTTAAATAGAGACCATGCCTAATGAAATAGAGACCATGCCTAGTTAAATAGAGACATGCCTAATTAAATAGAGACCATGCCTAGTTAAATAGAGACTATGCCTAGTTAAATAGAGACCATGCCTAATGAAATAGAGACCATGCCTAGTTAAATAGAGACATGCCTAATTAAATAGAGACCATGCCTAGTTAAATAGAGACCATGCCTAATTAAATAGAGACCATGCCTAATTAAATAGAAACCATGCCTAATTAAATAGAGACCATGACTAATTAAATAGAGACCATGCCTAATTAAATAGAGACCATGCCTAATTAAATAGAGACCATGCCTAATTAAATAGAGACCATGCCTAATTAAATAGAGACCATGCCTAGTTAAATAGAGACCATGCCTAATTAAATAGAGACCATGACTAATTAAATAGAGACCATGCCTAATTAAATAGAGACCATGCCTAATTAAATAGACACCATGCCTAATTAAATAGAGACCATGCCTAATTAAATAGAGACCATGCCTAGTTAAATAGAGACCATGCCTAATGAAATAGAGACCATGCCTAGTTAAATAGAGACATGCCTAATTAAATAGAGACCATGCCTAGTTAAATAGAGACTATGCCTAGTTAAATAGAGACCATGCCTAATGAAATAGAGACCATGCCTAGTTAAATAGAGACATGCCTAATTAAATAGAGAACATGTCTAGTTAAATAGAGACTATGCCTAATTAAATAGAGACCATGCCTAATTAAATAGAGACCATGCCTAATTAAATAGAGACCATGCCTAGTTAAATAGAGACCATGCCAAAATTAAATAGAGACCATGCCTAGTTAAATAGAGACCATGCCTAATTAAATAGAGACCATGCCTAATTAAATAGAGACCATGCCTAGTTAAATAGAGACCATGCCTAATTAAATAGAGACCATGCCTAATTAAATAGAGACCATGCCTAATTAAATAGAGACCATGCCTAATTAAATAGAGACCATGCCTAGTTAAATAGAGACCATGCCTAATTAAATAGAGACCATGCCCAATTAAATAGAGACCATGCCTAATTAAATAGAGACCATGCCTAGTTAAATAGAGACCATGCCTAATTAAATAGAGACCATGCCTAGTTAAATAGAGACCATGCCTAGTTAAATAGAGACCATGCCTAGTTAAATAGAGACCATGCCTAGTTAAATAGAGACCATGCCTAATTAAATAGAGACCATGCCTAATTAAATAGAGACCATGCCTAATTAAATAGAGACCATGCCTAGTTAAATAGAGACCATGCCTAATTAAATAGAGACCATGCCTAGTTAAATAGAGACCATGCCTAATTAAATAGAGACCATGCCTAATTAAATAGAGACCATGCCTAGTTAAATAGAGACCATGCCTAGTTAAATAGAGACCATGCCTAATTAAATAGAGACCATGCCTAGTTAAATAGAGACCATGCCTAATTAAATAGAGACCATGCCTAGTTAAATAGAGACCATGCCTAGTTAAATAGAGACCATGCCTAATTAAATAGAGACCATGCCTAATTAAATAGAGACCATGCCTAATTAAATAGAGACCATGCCTAATTAAATAGAGACCATGCCTAATTAAATAGAGACCATGCCTAATTAAATAGAGACCATGCCTAGTTAAATAGAGACCATGCCTAATTAAATAGAGACCATGCCTAGTTAAATAGAGACCATGCCTAATTAAACAGAGACCATGCCTAGTTAAATAGAGACCATGCCTAGTTAAATAGAGACCATGCCTAATTAAATAGAGACCATGCCTAATTAAATAGAGACCATGCCTAATTAAATAGAGACCATGCCTAGTTAAATAGAGACCATGCCTAATTAAATATAAACGTGACTCCTTTTACTTTCTGAATCCATTGCGGTTCTGCCGGATCTTTATTGTTGAGGAAGTTCTGGCATAAAGACAACAGTAAGAAAGTCTCCTAATCAGTGTAAAGGGTTGCCCTATAGCACCAGTGAATATTAGACCTTTTCAATTTAGAAATGTTGTTCTGAGTTCTGTTCAAGTTGTGTAGATTGTTTCATGAATTGTTCTGCATTTAATGAATATACGTCTCATGATGAACCATCCCTAAAAGGTCAAGGTTTTGTCAGGGAGTTAAAAGAAAAACATGTCCCTTGCAAATATTGAAGTGTTCTTTTGAATATTAGCTTTGGGTAGTTCTCTGAAATGCAGCATCACCCAATGAAAACACACAAGCAAACCATTTTCAGCTGTATTACTTATTCTAATAACCCCAGTAAAGTATATTCAATAATATTGCATATGCATCTTAATCTTGGTTTCCTCTGGCCTATGCAGCTGTAGCTCAATGTTAGGGACTTGAAATCCCATTGTGTTATGAGAGGAAATGGCCCAGACCGAGTAGTCAACTATGGTGAGCGAAGAACAAAATAAATCATTTATCACCTAGAACTGCACCCATTGAACCATGCAGTGGTGAAATAGAGGAGGCAGACCCAGACGGGCTTTGTCATGCAGATGACATACACATGTACCACGGGAGAGAGAGAGAGCTAGAATGACTCCCAATCCCTTCACATCCTGCTGACATTGGAGGTGTAGGAGAATTGGGGCTATAGTAGAATTCCTAACCTGGTGGCATCGTGAGCTGATATTGGGAGGAGAAGTTGGGAATAGGGAAGAAGGTCATGGAATAATGGAGATGCATCCCTGCAGTGCACAATGTATGAGACAGTCATTCAACAGTTTCCCCTATTTCCCTGCAGGTATTAGACATTTAGGTGCCCTGTAGGAATCTATATACCACAGCCTACATGCACCAGCAATAGAAGCTCATAGCATTGTTTATGAGATTGTTGTTCAATATCCAAGTCCATGGATGAGAGGATCATTGTGGACCAGGTGGCCGGTTGGTGAGGGCCATGGCACGGGGGAAGAAACGGTTCAGATGGCGGGAAGTTTTGGTCGTGATTGACTTGAACCGTTTGCCAGATGGCAAACTATATAGAAAGACTGTACTTCAAGTTAGACACCTCTCTTCCAGTTGTGCTTTCTTCCTCAAATGGTTGGAAAAATAACAGGCCAACTGTGTTCCAAACAAAGTGTTTTTTAAGTCTTCTACAATAAACAGAGGGAGGATTAGTGTTACATGGGCACAGACCCATTCTCAGTAGCTATAGTGTCACCAGAGTTGAACTTCCTAGCCCCAGCAGATCAGGTTGGAATGCATATGCTAGCATGCAGACAGGTCTGTTGGAATAGGGTGGCAACTTGGGGTTAGATTTGAAGGTCAGACATTATGGCTCAATTGCAGTTATACAATAGGTAATGTTGTAGATTTATGTGTTATTCATTTTGTTTTATTTTCCATAATGAAACTAGCTTATAAGCTTATAAAAAAACACTTAAATCAAGAAGAAATACATACAGTGGGGCAAAAAAGTATTTAGTCAGCCACCAATTGTGCAAGTTCTCCCACTTAAAAAGATGAGAGAGGCCTGTAATTTTCATCATAGGTACACTTCAACTATGACAGACGAAATGAGAAGAAAAAAATCCAGAAAATCACATTGTGCGATTTTTAATGAATTTATTTGCAAATTATGGTAGAAAATAGACAGACCAATGTTTTCATTCCCTATATGTTACAATAAAAAATGTTTTATGAAATTACAATGTGCAGACTTTAATGTGTATAGTGTATATGAGAGCCAGACGTATAAGCACAAATATTAGAATAATGAATAGTGCATCTGTGAAGACGGCTGCACAAATCGACATTTCCTCTCATTTTATTGGATGGGTCATTTTGTCCCGCCCCCCAAGCAACACAGCCGCAATCTCCATATTGAACTGGATGAAATTAAGCTGTGGAAATACAGACACATATTATGCCAGAGGTCAAAGTGTTAAGGACACAATGTGAAATTGTTGCATTCATCACAGCAACACATTCCAAAGGAAAGGGATGAAATAAGTGTGCTGGTCATTTTCACTGTAATCATCATGTGGATAATTATGAACAAAGGTCTAATGCCCCATGAATAATATAATAAGATTGTGTGTGTGTGTGTGTGTGTGTGTGTGTGTGTGTGTGTGTGTGTGTGTGTGTGTGTGTGTGTGTGTGTGTGTGTGTGTGTGTGTGTGTGTGTGTGTGTGTGCGCGCGCCTGGATGAATCAAGAGGAAGTGGTACTCGCTAAGCAAGCAGCTTGACGTCTTTTAGAGCTCAACACTGGAGCCACTGTTAAGTAAGTTTGAGAGGTGAATGTAGCATATGGGAATGTGTGAAACTTACTCCTCAGCCTGAGGTGGCGCCGACTGGTAAGATGCTTCAGGAGGGTGGTCACGTGTGCTAGCAAGGCAGAGATCCTGGGTTTGAGCTAAGCAGCCAGCGCGATGTCCTTACAATAACATTTTTGAAAAGTCTCTACTTTTTTCAAGTCCTGAATTATTTCAAATGCTATTTTAAGCTTAAGGGTTAGGTTTAGGGTTTTGTGGTAAGGGCTAGGTTTAGAGTTAGGGCTAGGTTTAGGGTTAGGGAAAAAAAATTTTTTTTAATGGTAAACTTATTTTACACTCGTAAAAGTCCTGAAATGACATGAAAACACAGCTGTGTGTGTGTGTGTGTGTGTGTGTGTGTGTGTGTGTGTGTGTGTGTGTGTGTGTGTGTGTGTGTGTGTGCGTGCGTGTGTGTGTGAGAGAGAGAGAGAGAGAGAGAGAGAGAGAGAGAGAGAGAGAGAGAGAGAGAGAGAGAGAGAGAGACAGATGGTGTGAGAGTGTGTTAAGTAGGTTGGAGTTGAGCAGAGGGAAAAGATGTTGGGTGGGAGGGGAATTGACAACAGCAGTCTTTCAAGGACGACCAAAGGTAAGTAGGGGACTCACAGACACTCCCCTACGTCAGAGCTCCATTTGCTTTGAGCCACATTAGAGTACCCTCTTTCACCATTACCCTCCTACCTTTGTGACGGTAGACTCTTTAAAATGCCACCCACGTGGGCCAAAAGATGATTGCTAGAACATCATTGGTTCCGCTGGGTTGAATGGTTGCTAGGGATCAGCTAGATATATTCAGAGGCTAATTCAGATATATTTCACCTCGGGCCTCCAAAGGGCCTCTCAAGGTGATTTATTACAGACCCCTAAATTATTAAATCAACTACAGATAGATTGGCTTTTTTGGTAAGAAATTACATTCATTTTAATCTAGATGGAAAAGCAAATTGTATGTGGATAAGCACATGTATGCGTAACAGTATAGCTTCCGTCTCTCTCTTTGCCTCAAAACCCTCTGCACACATCGACAACAGTCACCTTCGAAACATCGTCACCCATCGCTCCACCGCGCACCGCGCACCACCGCTAAATAGCTAGCCGTTTCACATCGGTTACATTCACCCCCCTTCTGACCTCCTCCTTTTCCGCAGCGATCCGGGTCAACAGCAGTGATCCGGGTCAACGTAACAGTATAGCTTCCGTCCCTCTCCTCACCCCTACCTGGGCTCAAACCAGGGACCCTCTGCACACATCAACAACTGACACTCACGAAGCATCGTTACCCATCGTGCCACAAAATCCACTGCTTTTGCAGAGCATGGGGAACAACTACTTCAAGGTCTCAGAGCGAGTGACATCACCGATTGAAACGCTATTAGCGTGCACCACCGCTAACTAGCTAGCCATTTCACATCGGTTACATATGTAGATAAGCACGTGAGCAGTGTTTTTTAACAGGACAATACAAACAGCAAAAAAATTATATTACTTTAATTCTACCCTCAGGGGTGCTCGCTCAGTCCCCTCCTGTACTCCCCGTTCACTCATGACTGCATGGCCAGGCACGACTCCAACACCATCATTAAGGTTACTGATAACTCATGAGACTGAAAAGATTTGGCATGGGTCCTCAGATCCTCAAAAAGTTATACAGCTGCACCATTGAGAGCATCCTGACGGGTTGCATCACTGCCTGGTAAAGCAATCGGCTCGGCCTCCGACCGCAAGGCACTACAAAGGGTAGTGCGTACGGCCCAGTACATCACTGAAGCCAAGCTTCCTGCCATCCAGGACCTCTATACCAGGCGGTGTCAGAGGAAGGCCCTAAGAATACACTGTTCTCTCTGCTACCGCACAGCAAGTGGTACCGGAGCGCCAAGTCTAGGTCCAAAAGGCTGCTCAACAGCTAGTCCCCTGAAGCCATAAGACTCCTGAACGGCCAATCAAATGGCTATCCATATTGTTTGCATTGCCCCCCACCCCACCCTGCTGCTATTATCTATGCACAGTCACTTGAACTCTACCTACATGTACAGTACACTTCCGACTTCAACTGTATTACCTCAATAACTTTGACTAACCGGTGCACCCTGTATATAGCCTCGCTACTGTTATTTTACTGCTGCTCTAAGTTTTTGTTACTTTTACTTCTTATTTTTTACTTATCTATTTATTACTTAACACATATTACATTTTTCTTAAAACCGCATTGTTGGTTAAGGGCTTGTAAGTAAGCATTTCACTGTAAGGTCTACTACACCTGTTGTGTTCTGCGCATGTGACAAATAAAATGTGATTTAATTTGATTTTGAATGTATTTGCAGGGAGCAACCGTATCAACAATCAACTGGTGGTTCCATTTGTCACACCTTGATATGACAAGTAAACGGTATCCTTTTCTCATAAAGCTAAACGGCTCTCTAAAGAGTAACATAGGTATTACCAAATTGTATTAGATTGCGGAAGAAGAACACTGTAACTGTGACAGTAAGCCTCACTTACAGGCGTGTCCATTCAAGCAGACTGAAGCAGACTTTCCTCTGTGTACCACTGGTTACATTCTGCTGTGACCAGTCTTCCGTTGCTCTGTGAATGGATGACAAAGTATCCATTTCCCCCAGCGAGCTCCATTTGTCTTCCTGCAATGGTTTGTGAGCACAGATACAGAGTGCCTGGCCAGTGGCTGTGATGTTTTTTCTTTAGAGAACATAGAACGATTTTATACTTCACGTCCTGTTAGCAATAAGAAAGCCCGTGTCATTTTCATGAAGGCAAGTCCTTGGCCAAATATGCCATGCTCAATTAGGAAAATATATTACAACCATTAGAATTAAAGAATTAAATTAATTTTTAAAAATTTAACTAGGCAAGTCAGTTAAGAACAATTTCTTATTTACAATGACAGCCTACCCCAGATGGCACTGGGCCTATTGTGCTCCGCCTTACGGGACTTCCAATCAAAGCCAGACGTGATACAGCCTGGATTTGAACCAAGTACTGTAGTGAGGCCTCTTGCACTGAGCTGTAGCACCCTAGACCACTGTGCCACTCAGGAGCCCTGTCTTTATGTACGTGCTATATTTTGTCCTATCCTTCTGTCCTGCATTTCAATTTAGACATTACTTAGAAGGTTTCTAGTGAGTGGGCAAATCGCTGTTTGATGATCATATGGGGTGGACTGCTGGCAGCAGTGTCAGTGGAGACTTTGGATGTGGCAATGGCCCCTAATGACTGTGGCTGGTGCCAAACCAGAGGATTGTGCTGTGGAACAGCCTCGAACAGCAGCCTCAGTCGTCACTTGCAGCCGAAGGGTCAGTTACTATGGCAGCATGGGCCCAGTTGACTCCATGACCATTGAATTGTGCCAGAGATTGAATCCTTGGTCTACAGCTGCTATCCTTGTTCGACATATTGTTGTGGCATTCAGGGAAGCCTTTTTGAAATGCCCTTCATTTCATTAAGTGTTTGTTTCATACTGTGTTTGAAATCTTTGAATAATGATTGAAATGACTGCCAGGTCAGACTTAGCTGATAGTTACTTTATTGAAAACATTTTTACTTTCTATGTCTGTGATATGTGGTTGTCCTACCTATCAGTCTTAAGAGTAATGCACTAACTATAAGTCACTCTGGATAGCTAAAATGTAAATGTAAGTGCCTGAAAACTTAGAGTAGAAGTTTTCATTGCTTGGGAGTGGATATGTTCAGCATTTACTACAGTAATTATAAAATAAATGCCATCCAAAATTACCAACAGGCATAAATAAGGAGATGGACTCAAGTACGTGAAATTGATTTCTGCTCTCCATTTTTAGAAGAGAACAGTGAGAATGAATTATTCACAAACTCCACACTTCTCAATGGGTGGTCGACCTTTAGGAGTACTTTAAAGTGCTAGTTCAGAAGTAGTGGGCTTTGATAGAGCTCAGAAAGTTGTGAACTGCTTGAAGAAATGACTATGAATTATGAACCAATTCAATCTTCACAATTCATGTAAGATATTTATTTCGTCCCATTAGATGAACCAGATTGCATTTTTCATTGTTGTCAAGAGACACTGTTGTAAGTAATACTCTATGTACGAACCCTACTTCCATGTTCCATAGAGAGGTAGGACACTAGTTCGGGGGTAATAAAGAGTGTGAAGATATCTTAGCTGGCAGCACAGACATCCTCAGATGTAGATCTTGAGGCCCATTGTGAGTCATTAGGTATCTCTAGAAGTATTTCTGTAATTTATAAAAACACTGCTCTACCGTGGTCAACTACTGTGCCATTGAGGCTGCAGGCAATGTATACTGCATTCTTTCTGGCTGATACTGTAGCTATTTTACAAAAATAACAAACTCCACCTCTGTGTATAGAGAGAAGGAAATGTAAACAAGGGATCAGGAAAAGAGAA